>NC_139513.1:32276669-32441669 GCF_947247035.1 Vipera ursinii | reverse complement strand
AAGGGTGTCCAAGGTCTAGTAATTAGCATAGCAAAAATTGGGTAGCAAGCCAAAAAGTATTGGAAGATTATTGTCAGAACTCTTTCTTTCCTGCACCTTTCCTTTTTTTTTTCCTTCCTCACAGAAAAATGTTCTCTGTTGGATAACTTGCACAATCTACACAATAAGAACAGAATGCTTTTCATTTTCTCCTTGTTGGTTTTTTCAGAAGAGATAAAGGAAATGGACTATTGCTCTTGAATCAAATCTATGCAGGAAGAATGGTTAAGTGCATTGATCCTTTCTAGTTGTATTCAGCTAAAATTCCTTGGATCTAATAAGCTACGAAATGCTAGACAATTGTGATTCTGTGCCCTTTTGACAAGTGCCTGAACTTGGCATTTAAGTTGTGATTCAGACAGTCAGTTTCTGATTGACTAAGCCAGCAAACTTTGATTAATTTGGGTGCACATGATCAGTACCTGGGTTCTTATTCTAATAAGCAGCAATTCTGCAATACTTTCTCAGCTTGGTTACAAGTCATGGAAGACTTCAGTATGACGTAAAGGAGGAGATATACAAGCAATCTCATATGTCTGAAATAGCTGAAGTTATTATTGCTATTTCAAGCAATAGCAATAATAATAATTTGTATTTATGAAGCACCTTTAACAGCTATGTTACAATTCAAGGAAATGCAATAATTACAAACTTCCATCCAATGAAAGTTTAGGGGCATATATAACATAGGAATCAAACTAAGGAATTGACAACATTGCTAAGAATTAAATAGGTGAAAGAGACCACACAATCACCCATAAGTAAAAAAAGAAAAAGGGGAGGAATCTGTTAATGTATCTTAAAGACCATGAAGTTTTCACAGAGGTCAAGGATAGGAGGAAGCTTATTACACAGTCATATGGCCAGGTTCCTGAAAACCTAGTAGAGGGAGATGACGACCCTGGAGTAGAATGTAGAAAGAAAAGGTTGTCTGCTTATACTTTTCTTCTCTAAAAAAAAGCCACATTGAATAAAAATATATTTATTAAATATTAAACTTATATTTACATGTGACTTTAAGCAGAGCTCTTTTTTTAGAAAACCAGAAAATTGAAATAGGGCTCCCACGAATCTCCCTATGGACTAAATGCACAATAAGAATTTGATGTTTACAGGATTAATATATTTAATACGGCATTGTGTTGTTTTAATATAGATATTGTTTTATTTTTTGATTGGGACTTGCCCAGAGTTTGATATAAGGTGGGCAGCTATAAATACTGTATTTAAAAGAAGGAAGGAAGGAAGGAAGGAAGGAAGGAAGGAAGGAAGGAAGGAAGGAAGGAAGGAAGGAAAATAACATGATTCAGCTATCCCTAATGTATAATTAATCTGGCTTTTGGAGAATGTCAAAAAAAAAACCTCTGTTCTTTGGACTTTCATGAAAATATTCTGGACAATTGTACATGAACTAGGAAGGGATTTTTTACATTACATGTAACAATACTTTTGTACACATTCATGCCATATTCAAACATTACATCAAGATTCAGGAACAACCATTTCAGTTAAATGATTTGGCTTGGATGTGGTTTGATTACATGCCATCTGTTTGGTATCAAATTTAAGAGACTACATAGTTAGAAGGGTGATCTGTCCCAAACCTGACCTGTTAAGTCTTCTAATAATATATTATCACCACTGTAATTGAATCCATCTAACTTGTCACTGGTCAGCATTTTCTCCTTTCCACCCCCTTTCCCAGCTCCTTAGATTTCTCAAAAATAAGCATGAGAGACTTCTTCTGTTTTTTGCCAGTCTAAAGTTCAAAGAATATAAATTCATTCATGTAAAATAGGGTGAGTTCATTTTAATCTGCCACTTCAACACTACTAATTCTTAGATTATTTTATACAATACACAAATTGTGAAAATTTCAAATCTAGAGCACAGATATGTGTATGTATCAAGTGTGACATTAAATAGTCCTAATGTAGATACTAGAAAGATGCTGTCTCTAGGAAATTTCTCTAAATTTCTCAGTTTCCGTTAAATACTTGCTATCAGGGCAAAGGAAGGCAATCTTTATATATCTTTTATATTCAATGCTGGAGCACTGTTTTCTTAATACAACAACAAATGTTGCTTCATAGTTTGCTCAGTACTAACTATATAGCATTTTAATCCTTGCATGATGTAGATTTTTTTTCAGATTGCAATTATTACAATTTTTAATTAGCTACCTAATTGATTGGCCTTATATTGAGCTTCTTCTGTCTCACTCCATTTTAATTCAAGTTCTTGTACTGCAGAAAATGTAGGTCGGTTAATTACGCCTGCCAAAAAGCTAGAAGATACAATTCGTTTGGCGGAATTGGTGATTGAAGTTCTGCAGCAAAATGAAGAACATCACGCAGAGGTGAGCAGCAGTAAGCTAAAATTTTCCGATCAAGAACTAGTGAAGCAAGTGTGTACCTCTGCAAACTGCAGACATAATGCTTTATATCCTAGGCAAATCTTAAGTAAGACAATCCATTCTCTCCCCAAAATATTTCTGAATTTCAGTAAATACAACTTTGCCCAGAAATATATTGGAAAAATGTCATCAAGTAATAGGGACACAATGCAAGCTCACTGATTGTGATTTTATCAAGAAAATTCCTCTTGTGTGGGACCCTGCAAAAACCGTGTTCCTGAGGACTGCTTCAGTATTGACTTTCACAGAAGGTTGCTAATGAAGACATTCGTGTAAAAATGTTGTGCTAGAATGCAAAGTCTTCTTGGTTTTATACAAAAGTCTCACAACCTTATTCCATGAAGGAGATTGTCATCTTGAATAATCGTCATTTCTGGATTCAGCTGTTCCTGATAGTTGTATGCACATATCCGTGACTGATAATGATGCAGATTTGGGGCATACGCTTTTAAGAGCTGAATGATTACAACATAAAAAGTACCAAACCTCCAGGTAGCTTTTATCCTGAAAAAGCTAAGCAAAACCAGAAATCCCAGAGCTGTAGGCTAGATCAGGAAGTTGAAAAAGAAAGAAGGCAGTGGCAAAATATGTCCATGTAAAAGGTCTACATGGAAGTCATAGGAGTCAAGCTTGATATTTTTTTCTTTTAATTTCAGAGGGGATATGGTAAAGTCATATATTAAGATGTTAACATATGAAAAGGGGAGTTAAGACCCTCCCAAAGAAATAAGGGAGCAAAGCATCAGAGAGCTACAACTCCAAGGCATCCCAAAGGTGCTTTTCCAGAAGGTGACTGGACTTTCTTGGTTTTTGTTTCCCTTGAAAGCTTTTCACTTCTCATCCGAAATGAAGAAGCTTCTTGGATGAGAAGCAAAACATTTTCAAGGAAAAAACAAAGGGAGCCCAGTTGCCTTTTGGAAAAGCACCTTTGGGACAATCTGATCTGGATGATTGAGACTCTCCACCTTGAACCACTTCTCTGCCTTCTCTAAGGAGTGCTTCACTAAAAGGTATAGAGGACAGTGAAAGCTTCAGGAAGACCATTTTAAAATCGCCCCAGCCTCATGAAATTGCTGTACAGACAAGGTGGAGTTCTGTGGATTAATCTGAGTTTCAGAAACAGATAAGATTGTCACTTGTGGCCTCATGAGATAAATGGAGAGCTCTGCCTGCAAGACAAATTTGATCTGTGGTTCTATTTGGACCCAGGAGCCCGCAATACACCATAACTACATACAGCTGTATTGACAACCAGTGTAATAGTTTTAATTCATGTTAGGCACAGTTCTTCCTCTATCACCTTTTCACTCTGATGAAGATTATGGAGGTAAAATATATGGAAGAAAAGAGGTTGTCCAGATCTGCGAGAAATAATATTTTCATTGCAAGATGGCTTCCGTGAACAATTGCCAGCAGCACAATTTCCACATGCTTTACAAACAGGGATGTGAATCTCCCTAAGAAGACATAATAAGGTGATGAGACTGTGTCATTAACAAGCCATTGCTCAGAGGAAGATAGCTGTGGCAGCCAATAAATATAAAGCCATGGATATTATTGAAATGAATTTGCAAACATTGCTATGACTCCTTTCTCTCTCCCATGTCATCTTCCACTGCTGGTTTTCTGGAAATCTAACTTTTGAGACATTTTAGGAAGTTTCTTATGCCTTGTGAAATGAAGCATACTTCATGAGTAGGCAGCTTTGTGATGAGTTAGGGGTGCTAGAAATCTTGAACAACATAAATTTTATCTGTAAGCCATTCAGGAAGGAGATGGCTCATTTAATATCATAAAATACAAGTACTAAGGTTTCTCATAATCTCAGATCACAGATTCAGGTACACTGCTTGATTTATAGTAATTGCAGGAGCAACCTGACCCTTAGGTTGGTCCATTCTGGATTCTTGTACGCCAGGACTAGCATCATACTCCTCCAGGTCATTTTCATATCAGCTACAGAGCCTAGAAACAGACTAGGCAAGCCTGTGATGGCCATTCCTAGAGGTAGACAGTGAGAAAATAACTTAGCAGACCAGGATAAAGTTTGAGAGTGACATATTTCATATGGCAGATACTGAATCACTCCTAGTTGTGCTTTACATCTCAAGGTGTATCATGCCCTTCCCAAACTTGATGCCCTTCAGATATACTGTCCCTATGTCTCCCAAAATTTCTTGCTAATGTTAGTCATCAATTCTGGAAATCGTAGACCTCATACATCTGGAGAACAAAAGTGGATGAAGGGTGGTCTGTATGATTACATAAAGTGGCAGGCAACCCGTTTTTCTTAATGGTAATTGTAGCTTAAGAACCATCCTGTTTCAGCCTAAGCAAATTCATATATACTGTAACATTCTGACCACTTTGTGATTAGAATGGATTTGCTATTGTATGGCACCCATGTAACACACAGTGCATGCTGCATATACTGAGTGCATAGGTTGACATAATTCTACATAAATTAATTCCAGTGTTCAGTGAAATTGCAATGATTTGATATAACTTTTATAAATCATCCTTTTAAAACTCCAATAAAATGAGCCTTTGCTTATACATTTTAACCCTGTAATATTAATTCCCTCTTTTATGCCACGGAAGACGTCCTCGGACAAGCGCTGGCTCTTCGGCTTTGAAACGGAGATGAGCACCGGCCCCTAGAGTCGGAAACGACTAGCACGCATGTGCGGGGAAACCTTTACCTTTACCTTTTATCACTGACATTTTTTTTATCTTGCATTAAAAAAAACCTTTGAAAAATAATTTCACATTTAAAATAAAACCTAAAATAGCTATCTAATAAAAACAATGTAAAATTAATTTATTTCTAGCGCGTAGCACACCACCAGTCCCAACTAATGCCTGATTGCCTATTTAAATTTCCTCCCTGTTTTTCTACTGTTTATTCAATCTTGGATGATCCTGGCAGGGGAAAGAGGTATGTCACTCAACCTGAATGAACTGAGTTGCCTCCTGTCATATTTTGTGCATGCCCTCTCAGTGCCATGTTTCCTAATGGGATCTCCCCTGGGTAATCCTTGCTTTGTAACTTTGGATTCAAGGAATGTAACAGCAACTTCAGTTTCAATTGCTTGTGGAACTGTAACCCTACATCGCAGGTCAATGTTGGGGAGGCTCTCCAGCCCTGCATGTAGCAATGGGTATACTTTTACAAGCACTGCGGTTACATCCCAACACCTGTCTTACCTGCCTGGGCTCTTTCCTCAGCCTGTTGTTTATCCCTGTTGCTCAGCACACACCTGATTTATAATTCACCTTGCTGGTAATATCTATGAATGAGAAGGAAGTAGCTAGGAGTACAGCACTTTGCCCTCTGGTGTTTTTTTCCTTCATTGTGTGTATTGTTTTAGTATATACAATATTTATATATGGAGAGAGATTATACAGGTTTGAGGAGGTAGCAAGATCTGTTCTCAGATGGCTGAGGGTAGAGAATAGCAGTGTAACTCCGAAAGGGCATTTTTTTATTTTTATTTTTTTTGGAATGGAAATGGGCTATTTAAGGGAAACCATGTTGTTTCCAACTGCACGATCACTTTGGTACAAATCGTCTTGTGTTAAGATAAGAAAAGTCTTATTCTGTTATTATTCTTTTGGAAAGGCAAGTGGTGATGACTTCAAAGCACACATTCCATGGCTAATGTCCATGAGACCTAAAATGCAGATTCTGAATTGCTGCAAGAATCTTAACAAAGGAAATTCCTGCCATCTCCAATACATTCACACAACCTCATTTGTGGTAACATTATCTGAAAAGCTTAGGAGAGACGCCTGGGGTCAGTAATCTTCTGATAGGAAACAAACACAATTGGGAAGTAAACCCCTGTTCATTTTATGCTTCAAGGTTGATGGGGAAAATAACCAAACTTTGTAGGGGGGAAGTCACTTGTTTTGTACTTTATAAGACAGATTGGTGTGTTTATTTTTTATAAGTATTTATATAAGTCATTCTCAGACCTTAAAGATCTTCCCCAAAATGATTTGCCATTGGAAGGCTGAAATTATTATTGAAAATATACAGGCAGCAGGCCCATTATGTAAAAATGCCTTAAGAGTATTTGGAACAGCATTCAAAAATAAGTAATCACAAAAAAGGGGAAGGGGACACCAAAAAAATTATCAGAAAAAAAGTTATCTTAAGTTAGTTTAAAGTCAGTTTGTCAAAAATAATAAGCATTACCAGGAAACAATGAAGAAGCTGCTTAGTATGCATGTGTATATGACGTACAAAGATATATGAAATTGATTCCAAAAAAGCCTAAGTCATGAAAACACTTTGTAAAAATCTGCTGTTTAAAATAATCCTAAATGAGTCTATGGGACATGCTATGATCTAAGCAGTTTTCAATAATATAGCAGATAGCCTTTTAGCTCTATAACATTTGACTTCTCTTTTTTTTTCAAAATGGGAAGGGAGATCTATTTTGCAAATTACATACATTATTTACAGCAGGCTTTTGAAACTATCATTCTCTCTCCATATGTATATATGTATGAATATGTATATATGTACTTATCTCTTGAAAACCTGCATATATACATGAATTTTCATGGGTATGGTCAAATAAATCATAGGTTTCGTGATGTAGGATTTGCATTTCCTTTGTATGTTTATTATAAAGAAGGTAAGTCAAGGCAAAGTAAATTTTATTATTGGGGAATGATATTCTTGAACAGCAATGTAATTTTTCTCATTTTCAGAAAGAGATTTCAGGATGATAGCTTGGACCTGAGAAAGCAGATTTATTATTAGATGCAAATTCAGTGCTATTTACAAAATTAAAAAAAAACATTTTTACATAAATGACCATGTTCCTTTCTTTGAATTTCAAAAGCATTGGCTCTTTTTCTCACTTATGAAAATGGTATATAATGGTTGAATTCTAGACTAATTATCTCAAAAAAAAATGTGAGCAGCATAAAGCTATTACACTGTGAGATTTTGTGATCTAGAATCCACAACTAAGGTTAAAAGATTTAAAAAGTTAATCATTAGATGCCACAAGATTTTTTACTGGTTTTGATATAACAGTTAACATTGTACAGGATTGCAATAAATGTGTTCATGTTGTCTCAAAATGCCAATACAATTATATTGCTCTTCCACTTGACTGGATTTATACAACGTATAAAGGCAGGATTATTAATAACCTTTGTTGGAAACTTTAGTTGGAGAACATGCAGAATTATTTGGATTGAATTTCTAGAAGTCTCATGAAACACTAACACTGGCTATTATGGAAACAAGGTTGCTAGACAAAATAAAACTCTTGAATAGCAATTTTTCCCTCATTTCTTCTGGAATTTATATAATTTTCAATAGTATAGAAGATTTTTTTCTCTTAAAACCTAGATTTTATAGGAATCATTCATTGTAATGTATAAAGGTGACTTTATAGAAAGTAGGAAAGTAATTCTGTTGCTGTTGATATCATTGATATAGTTCCTAAAAGTTAATAAAACATACCATAGACATTTTATGACATTAATATTAATCTTTAGGAGCTATATGAAAATGACCAATATTGGTAGAAATGCTTTCCTGCTTTTAGAAAAACACTAGCTATACTAGAATTCTGGAAGGAATCTACAGTTTGATGGCACTTATTCAATTATACTAGAATTGTTCTCATTTTTGAGCCGTATCTACAACATTTGCCAGTGAAAACAGAAGGACCAAAAGTAATATTTAAATAAAGATGTAGGATATAGGATGTATCAGTCCATTGCTTCTAATACGCTTTTGCCTGTGTTTTTCAAAATATGGTGTTGGTAATGAATCTCATCCATATTATAATTACTTCTTGAATAAAGTTCTTAAATTACCAAAATAGTAATGGTTTAATAGAAGAAAGTTACTTGACAAGGAATTGTTCTATAAAATGGAGTTGATATATTTATAATTTCTTTTCACTGACATTTAAAATTAATATCCACAGCTAGATTTCACTTAACAATAGCTTCAGAAACAATGCCTATTCATTCACTTCTGTTGAATCTTCTTCTATTTTTCTCACTGTCCTCTTTCCTGATATTAAGTATACATAACTAATAATTCAGTTTCAGTTTTAAAGCTCATATTATGTTCCAAATATCTTAAGTACTTTAAGCAAACCAACCCCAAGATGTTCACAAGCATCAAATTCCAATGTCATGCTGTCAGAATAGAATTCTGGAAAGCTAACTTCTTCAATGCTTTCTTCATCTGACAAGCTGCAGAAAGCTCCCAAATGAGAGGAATGGTCTCTAGAATGGAGAATTAAGGAGATTCCCCCTAACATTAAATAGTGCCATCTGACCCATATGGGAGTTCCACTGAATAATTTGGAGTATCCCCAGTGCTTTTTTTTTTTTTGTAAAAGAAAAAGGTGCCGGAACTCACACATGTCATACAACCTACCTTGCCTACCCTACAAGGTTCTATCCAAAAAAGGTGCCGGAACTCCCTTCTGGGTGTTCTATGAGAAAAAAAGCCCTGAGTATCCCACTTTCCCTTCTACAAGTAAGTCCTCTAGTCCTCTGTCTACTGTGTTCAAGAGATCCCTGTCGTATTTACTAGGGGGTCATGAAAGACAAAACTCTCTTCTTGGAAATAGGTTCTGCCAACGAAACCTTAGCAAGATTCAGAGAAAGATATATATACCTCAGTCTCCTTGAGATCAGAAGAATTTATCTTAGCTATGTACTGATTTGTCCTTTTCATTCTAGGGAATGGATATGCAAAGTTTATTCACTTGTGCTTTTCTTGTAAACTAATACAAAATTTTAGAAAAATAGAAATAATCATTTCCAGCTAAGATTACAGTGCCTGGAAAAATTAAGGAGTCTTCATCTGTCTCTGAAAAGAGGCCAAACAAGACTAATGCATATACTGTATGTTTTCAGGAGGGTATTTTCTATATTTCAGAGGTAATCACCGAAAAGAACATGGATTATGGAGTAGGGTTTCAGTGACATATATTAAATCAAATATTCTTAGCCCTTGCCTCGCCTGTCAAAATACTCTATATACCTCTTTAGAAAATAACAATGGCTTTTTTAACTGCACATAAGCATTGAGCTCTTAGTAATTTTTATTGCTTAGTCATTATTGCACAAGGTCCTATTGACAACACCACTCATGTTGCATGTTCCTAAGCCAGAAGTGATTTTAAACACGCGTGCATGTGTTCCTAGCACATTCACATCTGAGACATGTATGATGTGAATGTCATTTCAGAGAAGCCGTACAGTGACTTCTTGAGGACCGTGCGCATGACCATGAGTTACTTCACTGATATTTCTTGGTTTTCAACTTTATTTATTTATTAGTAGCTTTATCCTAGCTTGACTGCAGATAGCTCTTCTAATGTCACCTGGGAGGGTTTTTCATTGTGATTTACTAATTTATGTTAAAAACTAACCCACTAGCTGAGTTTGAACGGGAAATGTGGGGTGTTTCGTGGCCATTAAATCCCTAATGTTCATACTTGGTAGTTTACAGTAATAATTATGGAGGGTTCCTTGGGAAAAATAAGCAGAAAACCTACAAACACAGTGAAGAAACTCCCAAATGTGATCCATTTTATACAAGGAACTCTTAAGAAAGAGCATGATCCACAGGGAATTAAGTGATCTATTGTAAACCGAACAGGTGCACTTCCATTATTAGAAGTGCAGACGTGGGAGATTATACATCTCTTTTACTCCTTGACAAGTTACTTCTTGAGTAGCAGATGCTGTCTTGCACCCTGGTTGCATTATGACTGCAACATGCTAGCATTTGTACCACTGTTCGCTTTACAATAAAGCTAGATTTATATAAGGTATTCACTCGGTTTACTATTTAAGGCCTCCCGAACGTGAAATCTAATTTGGTAACGCTTCTGTTTATTTTATTTTTTAAAAATTTTGTCTTGTTTTACAACTTTTCAAGGCCTTTGCTTGGTGGTCAGACTTAATGGTTGAACACGCGGAAACCTTCCTCTCGTTGTTTGCGGTAGACATGGATGCTGCGCTGGAGGTCCAGCCTCCAGATACCTGGGACAGCTTCCCACTGTTTCAGCTTCTAAATGATTCCCTTCGAAGTGACTGTATGTATTGCACTTTGGCCATTTAATTGATTCTCTGTGGAGATAAAAGTGTTGGGCTAATGCTGTTTTTGACTGATTTCCAGTTTTCCTCACTTAACCTTTTAGGTAAGTCACTTAAAGTGACTTCACAAATTGCTGTGGTTTTCTGAATGGACCAGCACTGATGATGTTACTTAGTGTGGGTAATGAAAGGTCTGCAAGAAAACAACCAAGCTCAGAGAGTATCAAGGAAGCCTCATTTTTCTGAATGTTTATGAAAGAAAACAGTTATTGTATATTCAGACACACACACAAAAGCACCCCACAACCAAACCTCAGAGAATACACATACTCCTGCAAAAAAAAGAGCTCCAGTCCTTGTTGTTCAATTTATAAACAAGCAGTACCAACCAGTTTTGTAATTTTTCCTTCAGTCAGCTGGTAGGTCATATTATTTGCATGCAAACCCATTTGGGGAGACTGCAGAAATGTGTGCAGACTTGCAAAGAGAATCTATCTCCGTCCATTACATCAAAAAATCAGAAGAGCCAGGGGACCAAAGGAAAGACTGTGCCAATCGCTTCTGGTACTTACTTGTGGCGTATATAAAGCTTTATTCATCTGTGTGCAAATGGGGAGATTTGCGTTAGGAACAAGGTTGGTTTTTTTTAGCATTATACACAGTAAAACAAAACTTTTGTCTTTTTTTTTATAAAGGTAGGCGAGAATCATAATAACTTAGGAATCATACAGATTAGAGAGACATAAAGACTGAGTGGCTTTACGTACCGGCATCTCGTTTAGTCCAAGAGGTTCCATCTTTGGTTATAGGAGGAGAGATGTTACCTCCCGTTGATAGAGCATGCAATCTAGGCGTCCTCCTGGATTCACGACTCAGTTTTGAAGATCATATTGGAGTCGTGGCTAGGGGGGCATTTGCCCAGGTTCGCCTGGTACGCCAGTTGCGCCCCTTTCTGGACCTAGATGCCCTACGTACACTCACCCACGCACTCGTTACCTCCCGTATAGATTACTGCAATGCTCTCTACATGGGGCTGCCCTTGAAGACCACCCGGAGGCTTCAGCTGGTGCAGAGTGCGGCTGCACGGGTAGTGATGGGAGCACCCCGCTACTCCCATATTACACCCCTCCTGCGTGAGCTGCATTGGTTACCGGTTGCCCTCCGGGTGAGATTTAAGGTGCTGGTACTTACCTTTAAAGCCCTACATGGCTTAGGACCGGGATACTTGCAGGACCATCTGCTGCCGGGAACGAATTCCCATCGCCCAGTACGCTCACACAGAGAAGGCCTCCTCAGGGTACCGTCGGCTAGACAATGTCGGCTGGTGACCCCCAGGGGAAGGGCCTTCTCTGTGGGAGCGCCAGCCCTGTGGAACCAGCTCCCCCCTGAGCTTCGGATGGCCCCAGATCTCCAGTCCTTTCGCCGCAGCCTCAAAACACTCCTTTTCCACCTGGCTGACCTGGACTGACAGGGATTTTAATTATGTTTTTAATTTTTAACTCTAATTTTTAATTTATTTTAATTTTAAATTTATTGTACAGGGGCCTTTAATTTTAATTTTATCTTAACTTCTGTGTTTATTGTATGTTGTTGTTGTTAGCCGCCCTGAGTCCTTCGGGAGATAGGGTGGCATATAAGTCCCAATAATAAATAAATAAATAAATAAATAAATAAATAAATAAATAAATAAATAAATAAATATTTTTCCTCACTGAGACTTCTACTTAAAAAGATTTAAGTTTAAGTGAAGCAAAGCTTTCTTTGTTGTTTAAGAAGAGAATTCAAACACACGTAGAAAGATGGAGTAAAAAAATAGGAAAAAAATACCCTAATGTCTGAAGTATCCTAAACAATAAAAAATAAATCAATAACTATTAAAACAAATAATATAAAAGAATAACAAAAGCAGCACTATTGTCACTTTTGGAAGTTTTCTGAGAACCAAATAAAAAATATTTTAAAAAAAGTAATGGAACTTTTCTGAAAAGGTACAATCAAGATAAGTTTTAACCCAAACTAAATGACATGGATTTGTTCAAAAGGGGTCCCCTTAAGTGCTCTTGATGTGTTGGATTCACACAATCTCTTTATCTACCACCATCTCCTTACAGGAATACATTACAATGTACTTTTGAAGGCAATGTTTTCACTGTGGACATGAAATATTGTTTGACAATTTAATGCAAAGAGCAGTTTTTATTAAAAAAATGGCCCAGAAGTTTCTTTTGGATTATTGGATTAGTTGGATTGTTAATTTTATTCATTATGGCTTCTTTCACTGTTCTCATGGTTTTGGAAGCAAAGGGTATTGAACACAATGTGACAAATAGACTTGTGAGAAAATTGAGGCATTCACCTTGCACCGATGTCAGTCTGCCTAAAAACACTTGTTTGATTTCCTAAGCAAATCTCTTGGGATTCTGGTTGGGTTGGCAGTAATAATTTAAACTAATTTAGGTCTTCAGTCATAGATCCAACTGATAGAAATTAGCTCCTATTGAATACGGTGGGATTTACTTCCAAATAAGTTTGCATAAGACTATACTGCATGTATCCAAGCATTCTTATTCAGAAAGATTCAGAAAGAATGTTTCTGATAAGTTTGGGCTTTCTTCTTTAGTTTTCCATATTGAGGTAAAATTTTCATTTTTTAAAAAAATTAAAGTTTCCAGGAGGTCTTAGAATGCTAAATGAAACCATATATTTATGGTTTATATTTATTTATTTATATTTGTAATAGATGAGCTTCTTTAAACTAAATATATACATTTATGTTAACATTTATTTTTAACATAAAATGTTAAAATGTTAAAAAGTATATTAAATTTTTAGATGGAGTAGCCAAAATTCTACTCAAGTGATTCTTAAGTATTGCTCAAAAACAATCGGTGCCATGGTTGCATTATTTCCTTGATTATATTAAAATGTTTCTAGAATAAATAAATTGACAGAAGATCCTTTTATTGACAGGGCCTTTGATTTAGTTCTTTTGTCCTAAATAAAAGTTACCTTAAAAAAATTACACTGCATAATTGTGGGATGCTAAGAGTGTCTTATTGTGCTTTTGTTTGTTTGTTCTAGATAACTTGTGCAATGGAAAATACCACAAACACCTCCAAGATCTCTTTGCTCCACTTGTGGTTAGATATGTCGATCTCATGGAGTCCTCTATTGCCCAGTCCATTCACAGGGGCTTTGAGCGGGAATCATGGGAGCCAGTAAAGTAAGAAAATCTCCTTTGATACAATTGGAGTTTTGGGATACAAGAACAATCATGAACAGATGAGTTAGGAGAATATTAGATATACTGTTCCTCTGCTAATCTAAGTCAACTTTTACTAGACTCTGTAGCCATATTGTTGGCATTCATAAGGTTACCATCATAAGCCATTTTCTGACCTGTCCATCTTCTACCCAGCTGATACAGTGGTACCTAGAACTCAATAGATGACACATTTTCCACTTGGTAGCATGATAAAAATGAACAAGTCACTCAAGTGTCTATGGAGATTCTCAGTCATCCAGATCATGGTTGTCCCAAAGGTGCTTTTCCAAAAGGCAACTAGACTTTCTTGTCTTTTGTGCTCCAGAGCTAAGAAAGTCCAGTTGCCTTTTGGAAAAGCACCTTTGGGACAAAGTCACTCAAGTATGAAAATCTTATCTCGCGAAGGATCATCTTGTTAGTTCAGAGGTGGTTCCAAAAGTATTTCTTTTTATTGTTTTGCCTTTCAGCTCAGGTTTCAAAAATTGTATTACTCAGTTGTCTAAGAGAGAGGGGGGAAGCGGGTTCCATATTACTGACAAATGTTTTTGCTTCTTTGGTTTTAGGCCCAACCCATATTACTGGAGAATAGCAAATTTTCTCTGTTTCTAATTTTTCTAACCTTTTCTTTTCAGTTCATCCCATTTCTCAACATTTCAATTATCAAACTGGTTAGGAACTAATCTGCACAAAAAAAAACCTGCATAAAATTCTGCAGAATTTCATAATATACTTAGTGGTATACATTTTCTGTCCTTTGAGAAGTAGGCATGGGTGCACATTTTCCTCTAAGCATACGTATATGGTTGTGCCCTCTTTTAAAATGGCAAAATGTAAAAAGTGAAATTTTCAGCCTGCAGTTTTGGTTTATATTTGGTTCAGAAAGTGTTAATAGAATAATTAATAGAATAAATTGTTACTCTTCGTGAGAATGCAAGATCAGTCTATCCCAACACCATGATCCCAAGGCTTCATCCAACCCATGTCTGAAATGCAACCATTTTTCTGACAAAGAATAAAAATCTTGTAGGTATTATTCAGTCAGTTCTTGTGCCTGAGTAATAACTACTGGCTGATGCTGTGGTTGAATAACAATAGGAACAAGATGAGACATCATAGTTCTGCAATTTCAGTGAAAGGTGTTCCACAAGCTATCTTGCTTTTAGTTTTCATGGAATTTAATACTGAACTTCATTTCAAAAGGAAGCTGGACAAAATATCCATACGGAAAACAAATTTGGACAAAGAGTCTTAGAAATATTTTCCAAAAGAAAATATTTTGGAATATTATTTTCCAAATCATAAAATAAAATCTTAGCAGTCATTTCCAGTGGCAAATTTATTTCAAAAGGAGAGTATTGGGACCAGGAAAAGGGTGGAATCTCTTATTCCTTTCCCTTCCCATTGATCACCATTTTGCTGCCATTTTTCCAAATTGATTCTCATCAAATTGATATAGTTAGAAAGATCTGCAGCTAAAAGTAGGAGGGGAAAAGATAAAATGCCACTTATTTGATATATCTAATACTTAAGGCACTAGTACAGAAACCAGGAGACTGTGAGTTCTAGTCCTGCCTTAGGCATGAAAGCCAGCTAGGTGACTCTGCGCCAGCCAGTCTCTCTCTTAGCCAGGTTCATGCAACAAGCTGGCCAGTCAATTGCCGTGGTAACCAATGGATCAAAACTCGGTTGATCAGAAAAAGGCAGACCTAGCATTTGTGAGAAAAATGCTAGGGAAAAAAAATCTAAATGATTATTATCTTGTTTTATATTATTTTGTGGCTAAATACAATACTAAATGCATATTTATTCAAAAAGTGTGTACACTTATTAATTTTAAATTAATTAAAAGTTTGTTAATGTGGTACCCGGTAAAATAGTTCCATGCTAGTTTATATAATGTGTATATTCCGAAGTAGTCCCGTTGTCTTCATAGGAGTGAAAAGTAAAGATTGCCATCACTTTTCTCTTCTTTACAAGAACTCACTCCAGTACTGGTTTATATCTTTCTAAGCAAATTTAGGTGGCTTTTTGTCTATCTCATATACTGAATGTGCATATAAACAAGCATATTTCATCTGCATAGTAAGATTGGAAATTGAAGACTGAAGTTTCCAAGTTCTTCCTGTATTTCAAGGAAGGACATTCAAGACAGATTTGGCATTTAAGAACTCTATTCATCTCAGATAAGTTTTTAATATCTACCTAGCTTCTTATCATCATGCTACTGTAAGACAATTTCACAAAAAACCTGAATTCTTACTCATTTTTAAACTATTTGCTACTGGCTTGATGATATAACTATCATAAAAACTCACACATTTGCTTGAGATCACAATATTCTTGGTGGGTTGCCAACGTTTTTTCAACCTCCAATAGTTGTGCCATCGCATCCTCTGCTATTTGTATA
Organism: Vipera ursinii; assembly: GCF_947247035.1. Classification (NCBI taxonomy): domain Eukaryota; kingdom Metazoa; phylum Chordata; class Lepidosauria; order Squamata; family Viperidae; genus Vipera; species Vipera ursinii. Next base: position 32,425,448 of record NC_139513.1, on the reverse strand, counting down.
ATTTCATGAAAACTTTGAATAATGTAGCACTCAAAAATAGAATGCAGCCATTTAAGCCTGAGAATAGCTGTGGTGTCAGTAACAAGACTTTGAAGGAAACTGATTGTGAGGATTATGTACTATCTTCAGGATGAATGTGCAAAACACCTCCTAGAGATACTTTGCAAACCCAGATCCTTGGGTGGATGAGAAACAAGAAATTGGCTAGATAAAAATTTAGTCTGATTCAGCCATGCTTTCCTTATGTTTTTATTAGGTCTGTGGAACATATTGGATTCAAAGGGATGTTTCCAAAAGCATGATCTCAGTCTGCTTTAAGAAATTGCCCACAGGTCAGGCACTACGCAAGGGGTTGGGCTAGGAGCAGGGAAATCTGAATTCCAGTCCTGTCCTAGGCAGTGCTTTTTTTGTAAAAGAAAAAGGTGCCGGAACTCATACATGTCATACAACCCGCCTTGCCTACCCTACAAGGTTCCATCCAAAAAAGGTGCCGGAACTCCGTTCTGAGCGTTCTATGAGAAAAAAAGCCCTGGTTTTAGGCATGGAAACCAACAAATTGTGTTCTCTCCCTGGACCAGGAAGAAATAGGCAAGGGAAAACCACTTCCGAAAGCTTGCCTAGAAAATTATATGTACTTCTCCTATAGTCAGAACTCATTCAAAGGCCAAAAGAAAAAAAGGAAAAAAAAACCCTTCAAATGTGCCCCATAGCATTTTTCCCCCTCACTTTCTCAGCACTGCACAGCCTCGGTTATTACCCTTCAACACAGCACAAAGAGCAGTTTTGTCGCTAGTGTGATTTTCACTGTTCTTCCTACTTATTATGCAGCCAAAAACTCAGGATCCCACTGCAAGGTACAATAGGGTTCTATAAACTGTTGGAGGAAATTCCTGGACACCAAATCCTGTTGATATATTGTTTCAGTAAGCCACATATTTATTAACACAGGGTAAAAACAAAGAAGAAAGACCTCACCATTTTTATTTATTTTTATTTCTGAGGAGGGGGGGTGACTCTTTCAACATTGTCTTTCTTCAACTCCCTGGAGATAGCAGGCAGAAAATGGGTGATCGTATCTCACTTTAAATCATTAAGTCAAGCCAAGTGTATGAAAGCATTATCTTGTGTACACAGGATGGTCTGTCACAATGTACAAATTTGAAAACAGACCTTCCATGATGCCTGCCTGAAAATCAAGGTTGAAATATAAGGTCTTTACCAGATGGCTGTCTACTAGAACATACTTTTAAAAAAAAGATGTATTTTCTTTGCTAGATGCTGAGCATCACCTAAGGAATAATGTGAGACACGCAAGCAGATAAACATTGCGAGCCTTGAAGATTTTCACAAATGCCGAACAAATATGTTCTCCTTTTTTGTTTTATTTTATTTTTCGCTCACTCGGCAAGAGCTGTAAAACTCACCCAAATGAGTTAACTTGCTCTTCAAAAGGTTACACAGCTGGTAAGTGTGGGCAAAACTGTGCAGGGAAAATGAATCAAAGCAAGACAGCAGCCCTAACACAATTTTCCAAAACACTGAATATGCAAGTTAAATCTGTTCCTAGCCTGATGGAATATACACAGGCACATGAAAGGAGAGACCATGCCAGCGTCGCCTTTGCATTCCGTGCTCAATCAATTCTACGCCATTGAGATCTCGATGCGCTAAAGAACGCCGATGGCAGAATGCAGCTCATCTTGAACAAGAGTGTCAGATTCACAGAAATGTCACAAGATTGTAAAACAGGGACCCTCAAAAGATGAGGGAGACAAGTTAGTTCAATTGCACTCTATCTGGTTTTGCATCCAGGTCCTGGATTCAGTCCCTGGCATCTCCAAGTAGAAACATTTCTGCCTCAAACCTACAGGAATTTAGGGTTGAAATCAGCTTTGACAAGACATAACTAGATTGGGCGAACAGCCTGCGAGACACTTGCAGGCCAGAAACTGCCGAAGTTGCACTTGTCGAAATTTCTTGGCAACATATCCGTTTTCAGTAGGCTGATGAGTAATTTTAAACAAAAATCCACTTATCTAGTGATTTTCAGGCATATTTCTTTCTCTTTTTAAAAAATGATTTCAGCTATAAAGTAATTCTATTTTTTCTGTTTTCAAAATATATAGGAATTAACCATTCCTAATTCCAAAGATGTTAACTCTTCGTTGGCAATGACTTTCGCATTCCTTGGAGAACATTTTTTAAAAAATGAATAAAGTGTGAAGACTTATCCCACATCCTCAAAAATAAATGTGTTCCGTCCCTGAGCTAGAGGGAGAAACACTCCGAGTCGGTATCAGGCATTTTTCAGGATTTCTTCTATACCTCTTTGTGGGAATCTCTGGGGGGGGGGATCCAATTTAGATTTGCAAAACATTTTGATGTGATTTAATGTGGTTTTTCCAACTGCTTTTCCATACGTTTGACACTCAAATTTTTGTGTATGTTGCTTCTAAAAAAAATTATTCCCTGTTTTTTGGGTGTGGGGGCTTCAAGTCATTCTTGACTTGTGTCAATTGTCTGGATTTGTTCAGAGGTTTTGCCCTTGCTTTCTTCCTAGGGCTGAGAGAGGGTGACTAGCTAACAATATATAAAAGCATGAAAATATCTGAATAAAAGCAACAAGTTAAATATCTGTAACCAATCCTTCCCACCTCCATAATAATGCATACATACACTGTGTAATGTGACAGAGGTTCCTAATACTGATAGAAGAGAATATCTGTAACTCCGGTTTTAGCTGTAGAATTTGCTGGGGGGGGGGGTCCTGATTTTGATACAAGCAATCAATCAGTAAATAACAGCCTAATCTAGGAACCAAGAAGAACAGTCCCGCCAATACTGTCAAGGTGATTCCCCATACATCAACAGAGAGTAAACCTCACTTTCTTCCCAACACTGGAGATGTCATCCTAGTTGGATAATGAAATATCTGCAAAAAATCAACCAATGTCAGAGAGCACCAAGGACTCCTCAATTTCCTAATAATCCAGATAAAAAAGCAACCAATCAATATTATACAGCAAGCTCAGCTAACCTCCTTGGCCCAATACCTGAGGGGAAAAGCCAGGTCTTCAAGAGAAGGCCAGTAAGATCAGAGCCATCTGAATCAGAGCCATCTGAATAACGATGGGGAATGGATGATGCTCCATAAGATAGATGGCCAATAGTTTCATGTAGGTAATAAGAGTAAGGAGAGATGCACACCAACCATAGAAAGTCTAGATATAAAAAAAGAAATTATTTATTTGTTTATATGACCACCCATCTCGAGTCCATAACTGTGGGCAGCTACCAAAACAGAATAAAAACAATATAACAATGGTATAAATCATGTGAATAGTAGCTGAAAACAACAACCCAGAGCAATGCTAACAGTAATTGCAATTAATGCTGGCAACAAATGGGCTCATCAATACCACCAGGGCCCTAGGATGAATAATACAACCCGGTCTTTAAGACCTTGTGAAAAGTCAGTAAGGTCAGGGTGAGTCTGATATCTGGGGAAGGTGATATTCGGAGGATAGGCAGCGCAACAGAAAGTCTCCCTGGGCCCCTCCGGATGGCATACTGGCATACTGACATGAACTAGAGAATGCTTCTCCTGCCAGACCTAAGAAGAAGGACAGATGTCACTGGGTGAAGGGCTTTAAAGGCATCCAAGCCACAGCTAAAGCTTCTCAATATTCTTTTAAGGGCCTCCCCATGTAGAGCACATGTAGGGTAATCCATTCAAGAGATGACTAAGGCCAAGTGACTATGAGTAGGGCCCTCAGCTCAAGAACAAAGGCAGAATGGAACTTTGTTCCACAAAGTCTCAGCTAATATTGATTGTGTGTAAAACATTAGTGAGCTTTACTGATTAGCAGCGTATAAAGTAATACAGAGCCCATAGCAATATTCTATACTATCTTACACAAATATGAATTCAGCTAAAGGGACGGAGCTTTACTGTTTCATGTACAGGTAAACAGAGCAATATTTAGAAGTGAACTAGTTTGGTATAGTGGATAAGGCATCAGGCTAGAAACCAAGAGGCTGAGAGTTCTAATCTTGCCTTAGGCATGAAGCCATAGGGGTGATCTTAGGCCTTTTCTCTCAGCCCTAGGAAGAAGGCAATAGCAAGTCACTGCCCAAAAATCCTGCCAAGGAAACTGCAGAGTACTATATAGAAAAGCATTTTTTTTTCCTTTGGTGCAATGTTCTAGTGACAAGGTGCTATTTATTTCATACAAGTGGCCAAAAAAGTAATTCACATAAATAAGATCAGTTTACCCAGCAAAAACGTAAAAGGCAAAATCAATTTTTTTTAACCTCCATTGTGTTATTTTAGTCTAGTATTTATCTTGTCTGATTCTGAGGGGAAAAAAAGAATAAATAAAGAAGTTCTTGAATAGATTAAAAACAGAATGGTAAACAAAGTGAACAATGAATATTATAATAAGCACTTGATATATTACATCTGATTGTTTTATGTCAAGATTTACGTGTCTTTATTTTCCTTTTTTCTTTTCATTAATGAGTGCAAGGTTCTTGAAAACTTTAACAGCTTCTCAGTTGTAATATAAAGTGTGTCATGATTTCCAATTTAGACTGCTAAGCCACTCCTGTTAAAATATTAGAGATATTTTAAGTGGCAAAAAAAGGAAGGAAATGTACAGACCCAAAGCCCATAACCATATTCTGGGTTGTAGCCTTAGTTTTTTTTAAAAAAAGAAAGTGGCCAGAAATATCAACAAAGGAACAGCAGGCTTCCTCTAGTTTTGATCAATTTTAATGCTTTAATTCTTACTCCTGAATCTTTTCTGTAGTTTTATATTGTGACCTTATGATGTTGTAAGCTGCCAAGAGTTGATTAATAGCGAGATGGGTGGCATATAAATTTAATAAACTGGTAAAACAATAGGAGGGGGAAACCACATTGGTACCTACCTTCCCCTTTTTGCTGTAAGTAAGAACTAGAAAAAAGATAGCAACTCTAACTTATGTACAGGTAGTCCTCAACTTACGACCACAGTTGAGCCCAAAATTTACTATTGCTAAGCGAGAAAGTTTTTAAGTGAGTTTTGCCATATGTTACGACAGTTCTTGCCACAGTTGTTAAGTGAATCCCTGCAGCTGTCAAGGTAGTAACACGGTTGTTAAATGAATCTGGCTTCCCCATTGACTTTGCTTGTCAGGAGGCCGCAAAAGGTGATCCTTCTGACCCTGAGACACTGCAACTGTCATAAATATGAGTCAGTTGCCAAGTGTCCAAATTTTGATCACATGACCACAGGGATGCTGCAACGGTCATAAGTTTGAAAAAAATGGTCATAAGTCACTTTTTTCAGTGCCGCTGTAACTTTGAATGGTCACTAAATGAACTGTTGTAAGTTGAGGACCACCTGTGCTCATTTTTAATTTTAATAGTTAAGTCCATGGACTTGACAAGATGGCTGTTCTTCTCTTGCAAGAACTTAAAATTTTACTCAGAACGATCCTTCAGCTCTCCAGAACAGAAATGGGATGGGCAGAAAGTACTGCAAGATAAAAAGCAGGAATTGTCCCTCTCTCCTTCCGTAGTTGGAAGAAATTCCACAGCCACCATGAGCCCTTAGATTCTTATTCTTTTTTTAAAAAAATGATTGCTCAGACATCAAATGTTTTGAACATATATAAGTTAATATATGTTGTGCTAAAACATTTCTTATGGAAGTATTTTGATCTGGTCAAACTCAAACTACAACTGAGTGAATACAATATAAATCCAACCTCGAGTCACACTCATAGCATGTAGCAACAATATGAAAAGGGTTTGCTATATTCCGCTTCTGACATGGGATTTTTCAGGTTTTCCTCATCCCAGTATTAAACCAGGTTCTGTCAGGCCCAATATCAAGAATAACATATAGTAATTCTTCCAAGCTGAGTTTTTTTTTATTGTTTCACACTTACGGACCAAATCTTGCCTGACTCTGCTGTCTGCATCTACAGTATACTTTGGCAACTATGAAGGAGGGGCTGACTTCACCCTCTTTCTCTCACATGATATCTAAGCCATTCCCTCCTAGGAATCCATCTCTTCATTGTGTTCCATCACAGGTTCAGTTTTTGTGATTTCCAAGATCAGCCATGATGGGCTAGAGCAGGGGTGTCAAACTCACAATGTCACGTGACGTGTCGCAACGTATCGCGGCTTTTTTTCCATTGCCGGCAATGGGGTGGGCGTGGTTTCAGCACGACGCATTCGGCTTGCGGGCCGGCAGTTTCACACCCCTGGGCTAGAGCTTCCATCAGATGTAGCCATTTATTAAATTATTTTGTTAGAAACTATTTACAGCCACTCTAATGAAAATAAATATTTTCATAAACATATACTTCCACTTTAATAACAATAAGCCGATGCTGAATGTGCCTACTCAAAAATAAATCTCACAGAATCTAGTAAGGCTATTACTAAATTAAGACTGTACTTCATATAAAGAAAGCTTAATTGAACACGGTAGTAGCTTCTCCAACAAATGTTTAGGATCACTTTGTTAATATAAGTTTAATGTCCCACTTCATTCTTTTCATAAAGCAATGATGAAAAGAATTCAAAACATGTTTCTGGATTTCTACATGATATTGTGAGAGGCACTTTGGTACCCAGCAAGGGTCTTCAAACTTGGCCCTTTTATGACTTGTGGACTTCAACTCCCAGAATTCCTCAGCCAGCGTACGATGGCTGAGGAATTCTGGGAGTTGAAGTCCACAAGTCATAAAAGGGCCAAGTTTGAAGACCCCTGTTATAGAGGTTAAGTCATCAGACTAGAAACCAGGAGATCGGGAGTTCTAGAGATCGCCTTAGGCACAAACCCAGCTGGGTGACCTTGGGCCCGTCACTTTCTCTCAGCTCTAGGAAGGAGGCAAGGGCAGACCACTTCTGAAAAATCCTGCCAAAAAAACTCCAGGAATGGAAGAAGAAAAATAATAATATTATACATTTATGCTAATAAAAAAGCTATATGAACTTGTCCAGGAAATTACCAGGACTCAAGAATGACTGGAAGGCATCCTCCAAAAAATGAGTCTAAGAGTTCCTGAACTCTTTTTCAACAATTGTGCCAGTCATTTCCACTAATGCAGGAAGACAAATCACACAGAGACAAGCACAACACATTCACTTTAGGATTTCCAAATGGTAGCATTGTTAATTTATTACAGTGATGACTAAAAGTTAATTATAGCATTTTTCATCATTTTGTTATCATTTTTTTATGATTCATTGTAGAGGAATGGGCTTAAACTCTGTTTCTAAAAATTAAGCCCTATAAATCAGCATATTTACTTATGAGTGAATCTGAGCAAGATTCATTCTACGTAGTTCTTTGGCAAATGTTCTCCACATCCTGAGTGCCATCATCTTTAAATATCATAACTGTCATAAATGTATGGGTAGGGGTTCTAACTTAATTATAATACGCCAAAACTTATAAAACCTCTATATGTTCAGGAACCACCTCCTGACAAAATACAAGAAGCAACAGAGAAAGGAACACATCGAACATCTTAAAGTTGCAAAGTAAGGCAATTAAAAGGGGAACACAATATGTAACAAATTTCTGTGGCCTGGGAAAAACATCATTGTCTAGGCCAGGGTTGTCAAACTTGTAGCATCACGTGATGTGTCACGACGTATTGCCACTTTTTTGCCATTGCCGGCAATGGGGTGGGCAACTGCGCATCTCTATGATGCATCTGGCCCACGGGCCAGCAGTTTGACACCCCTGGTCTAGGCCAATAACAAAGAAGTGAGATACAAATGAATGACCCACTGCCCTTATTCCTTATTCAAGCAAAGTTTACTTAATATCTAACAGTGGAAGAATAGAGCCATCAGTAGAAAGAGAAATGACCAAATCAACAGATCTGTTTTAGAGAAAACAAAGGGGCACAAGAACAGGAGCTAATAGAGGATGAATAGGGAGAGCAAATAAAAGCAAGTTTATCCTCCCTTCACTGGTTGCGCCAGCTCTTTATGAAGATATTGTCAGGCTGTGGTATGTATTAAGTCTCATTGGGCATTCCAGAAGACTTGATTTTTTTTCCCTAAGGGATGTGAACAGTAAAGAGGAATCTGCTATAAAAAATGAATTTGGAGGAACAGAGACGTTCCTGTTAGGGAAGGAAATGAGGCATGTGGTCCCCATATCCATTTAACGTAAACAGTGACTAAAGTATAAGAATGGCAGGATTGGAAAATATCACAATGGGAATCGATCTCAGAGGTTGAAACATGAACAATTTGAGAAAAGCAGGCAGCACCATTATGTAGCAGTGAGGATTTAAAGTAAGAACTCCAAAGTTTAAAAAAAACTGGATTAATGTAAATTTCGAAGTAGTCAAAAGTAACATCAGTCTGCATTCTTCATTGATGGTCAAAAGTGAAGATTATACAGTATATAACCATGCTTTAATGCTGTCCTAGATAAAGAGAGTATACTTCGGCAAGACCATGGAGGATAACAGTATATAAAAATAGGACTTTTTTTAGTGATCTAGTAAGTCATGAGAGTTGGATTCTGAGAAAGAGGAAGAGAAGAAGATAGATCTTATAGATTTGGAGCCAATTATCGTGAGTATCATGGACTCTTAAAGGATAAAATCAATCCTGGATGAAATAAAGATTATTTCCTTGATGTGGTCATCAGCAAGCAGTAACTCACATACTCGGGAAATGTGTGATGAACAGGTAATGAACTAAAAAATATTATACTTAACAAAATTGTAGGAAGTAGAAGTGAAAGGCAATGGATAAACAAGATCAGTGTTTCCCAACCTGAGTAACTTTAAGATGGGTGGACTTCAAGTCCCAGAATTCCCTGACTGGGGACTTCTGGGAGTTAAAGTCCACATATCTTAAAGTTGCGTAGATTGTGAAACACTGAACTAGGTAGAAGGAGCTAAAAAGATTTTTGAAAATGTTGTTGCTGCGGAAGACTGTTCAGAGTAGCCTGCATTTTCTCAGTTACTGTCATTATCAGCCATCAAGGGTCACGTTTAAGGCCTTTAACTGTGATTACGGTTGGAGTAGGAGATTTCCACTTAAGGATGACCATTTTGTATTACATATAGGATAGCTGGAAAAAAACGGTCCAACTTTGATATAACCAATTTATAGCACAAAAAGTTGAAGGCATTAAAGACAACATTCTAGGACAAACATAATTTGGAGCAGTCTTTTTGAAAGGTTCACTGTAGTAAATTCTGATGCCAAACCAATTTATATCTGTTTCCATACAATGGTTGGGATACCTGAAAATCAGTGGGAAAAATGGTATCTTCAGCCAGAGTTGTTTTGATTTTAATTTCAATGTAGAATATGTTTCTTTTTTGCACATGGGAATTGTTTCTTTGTGTCACTATGTATTGTTGCTCCTTCCCTCCCATGTGCCATTTCAGGCAAAATGCAGAATTTATAATGTCTCTCCAGTGTCAGCTACTAATTTTTTTTAACATAGGGACAGAAAACTGATGCAATTAAAGAGGAAAAGAAACTAAGCTTGCAAAGTGTTTGCTACTCTGAAATAATTATAAAGTACATAAACATAGAATAATAATTTGGTATATGATTCTGTCTAGACTGGCTTTCAGAATGAAATTAAAACTAATTTCTTAATGACATAGTATGACAGATAATATATAAATATAGCAAGATAGATAGGAGTTTTGCTTCTCTTAAACTGGGCAGATGGTACTTAAATCATTTTGTTTCATATAAGAGATGGATGATATGTGAATTTTTTTTTGCTGTCTTTGCTGGAATATGTCTGCTGTAACCAGCTGTCCTCAGTGAGCACTGTTTATGTCTTCAAATGTTTGTTTCCTGTTAGCATAGTAACAATGCTCAGAGAATGTATTTCTAGATATCAATACCACATGAAAATTTCTTTTTACAAGGTTATTGTTTTGTGGCTATGTCTGTGGCATCTTTTGAAGTAGTGAGACTAGTCTATAATGTGTAGGTTAATTGTAATTTAATTTCACCTTAATTAAATCATAATATGTTCAAAGGGAAAATCAATCAAATCTTATCGCAGAAAACATTGACAACCTAAGATTATGGACTTAGTGTTCACCCAAAAATAAAGACTGCATCAGTTCAACCTGAAGATGAACATTCACATATATTTGCAATTTTCTATAGGAATAGGCAATCCCTTTCTCCCAAGGTTCCCATTCCTTGAGGGGGAAAAAATCCTTTGGTAAAATTTGCTGGTATGGGAGGAAATTGAGAATATAATCAGAATTATCTCAGCATAATCAGTCAGCATAATACAAATTATCCCATATTCTCTTTCACATTTATATAATTTGTTCTATTTTTATTCCTTTTTCTCCCTTTTTCCTTCCTTCCTTCCTTCCTTCCTTCCTTCCTTCCTTCCTTCCTTCCTCCCTCCCTCCCTCCCTCCCTTTCTTTCTTTCTTTCTTTCTTTCTTTCTTTCTTTCTTCTTTCCTTCCTTCCTTCCTTTCTTTCTTTCTTTCTTTCTTTCTTTCTTTCTTTCTTTCTTTCTTTCTTTCTTTCTTTCTTTCTTTCTTCCTGTCTGCCTTCCTTCTAAGCTTAACTGCTATGTTGGGCAAAACTAAGGAATGACAGCTTCTTTGCAAGTTGTATCCAATTTGTGAGCCAGTCTACACACTACAAGTGAAGACTTGATGTTGAACAGAAAGAAAGAATTAATTCATTAGCGCTAGATATGTCCAGAAGACTAGAACTTAGCAGACTATTCGTCCCAGCATTTAGGGTATTATGTGCAGAGATTTTCAATCTATTTTATTTTGCATAATGGTGTTTTTGGGGGATGCACAATATACTGTACACCGGTGTTTGTCAGCTTCAGCATGTGTGAATTATCCAGTCAGCATGTAGCTTGAGGAATACTGGGAGTTGAAATCCACACATCTTAAATTGGTAAGCTTGATAAACGCTCTTGTACACTGTACAGTCATCCTGATTGAAGTGGTATATATGCTTAATCAAAGTGAGCTCCTATACGATATTAGATGCATTCACCAAGTTTTTGTCAACAACTGCAGAGAAACAATGTTTGCATAGTCTTCTGAAGATCAGATTAGAGCTTTGGGGAAGCAGAAGCAAAGAAACAAATATTTTCTTCTGTTGGTATCAGGATTTGTTGCACAGAGTCTAGATTTCATGGCAATGTCAATTTCATGCTATTTTGCTGTACATTTGAAAATAAGTTAAATATTTTGTATATTTATTTATGAATAGTAGATACTCCTTTGATCTGAACAACCATATATAATATTCTCTGTGCAGCCCATTCTCCTGTCAACTTACTCGGATGTAAATGTGATTCAACTCAAAGCAAAATATTTCTGAGTCAATATGCACAAGATTAGACTGCATGCTTCCATTTGCAAATTATGGAAGCCCATTAAATTCCTCATGTACTTCATCCAACTTGGATTTTGAATCTGCAATTTTGTTATAAAAGTTACACAGTCCTCTAGGTTCTTAAAATTGTACAATTTCTCCAATATAGTATGTTACCAGTCAGGAGGTCCCTGTACAGTATTACATGATGAGGCCCATAAATATCTAGAAAGATTTGATTTATTGGTTTGTTCATGTGCCACCAAGTTATTGTTGATTCCAGATCCATAGTTGCTCAGTTCCAATGTGAGTGAGACCAATTTTGCCCTTCCCTGCCTTCAGCGGAGTCCTATAGCAGTCAATTTGTTCAACGCAATTGCTTAGGGAGGCCCAAGATCACTTGCATATCTGTTTGTTTGAATGGAAAAGAAAGCTTTAAACTGAAAAACAGGGGATCCCATTTTTTACCGGGAAGGCCTCCCCCATATGGATATGGGATATGTCATAGGCAGGTCCCTATCCCATATGTTGCCACTCTATTATTCGTTTGTTTTATCAAATAGAGTTTATATGGCCACCCACCTCATGTGGGTGGGACCTGCCTATGGCATATAAAATTTATGGCAACTCCATGTGTTGGGAATAAAATGTCTATGTAGAGAAAAATCCTGGCCATATATTCAATTGCTAAACCTCTTCTATAACAAACACATACGCACAAATCTACAAAATAGTCCTATTAGACTTTTTTTTTAGCATAGCTGTGCCATTTTGTCCTTCAAGTCTACATGCCGATCATTTAAAATCATTTGAGTGTGTTCCTCGTCTTTCGTCTAAGACCAAGTTAAACTCTACGGTTTTTAAAATGTGGTAGCAGTTAAGTTCTGTCCTTCTGTATCAATGTTTTAAGTTGCTCTTTTATAAATGTTCCTTCTTTTGTTTTTTGTTCTTGCTCTCTCTTTCCCTCTCTTTTTGTTTTAGCAACTTGTGATTGCAGAGTGTTGAAATAACGCAAAGTCCTTAACCCCACACTTAAAGCCTTCCATACTCATGCTTCTCTCTGAAATGTTTTTGGTTTGGGTTTTTTTTTATTGTTGTCTTGCTGTGAACTTTGCAGATTTCTTTCTGAGTGCCACTGTGCTTCTGCTGCATCAGCATCGTCACCGTGATGGTATTTTTTCCTTTCTGTCTGTTTCTTCCACAGGAGCTTAACAAGTAATCTGCCCAATGTGAATCTACCAAATGTGAATCTCCCTAAAGTTCCAAACCTACCAGTTAACATCCCACTAGGCATTCCTCAAATGCCTGCCTTTTCTGCACCGTCATGGATGGCGGCTATCTATGATGCTGAGTGTGTATTCAGTTCAAGAGATCTCATTTCAAGCAAATAAATAAATAAATCTTGGCATGAATATGAATTGCTCATTTCGAGTCAACAGATCTGAAAAGAGAAACATCACGGGAGCAGCATCAGTTGACATGGGTCTGCCGCAAATCTCCCGAAAGCAGGCATTGAAATTGGGCAGAAATGGGCATTTGCGTATGATTTGACAAAACTGAACTGAACAAAACTGAAAGATCTTTTTTTATTTTTTTTTAAAATTCTGTTTCACACTGGGATCCATAGTTTTCTGGTTAAAATTGGCCTTTCCAGGATCCCATACTTCTAAATGTGAGGCAAGAAATATGTATTGGGTTTTTTAAAAAACAATACATTCAAAAAGAGAGAGATTGTTCTCACTAACTACTTCAGAATCTAAAATCTAATTTTGTTTGTTTTCTTCCTAATTTTCTGAATGATTGTCCAGAATAATAAAAAAAATAATCTTCTCATTTTTGGAAGGGAGGCCTCTAGAAAATATAAATTTACCCCAATTATTCTTGTTTAGTTAATTTTCCCAGGTTATCTTAGATAATAATCAGTCACATCAGTCCTATAGCTACATGGGAAACAAAATGATCACAGCCTTCCCTGTGTTGAACCTCAACTGCCAAAGTTCACTCTGGCTTGAAATAGTGGGAATTGAAGTCCTGTATATCTGGAGAGCAAACCGATGGCCTATGTCAGGGGTGTCAAACTGCTGGCCTGCAGGCCGGATGCATCACGACGAAACTGCACCCACTGCATTGCCAGCAATGGAGGAAAAGTTCTGATAGGTCAAGTGACGTCACGTGACGTTGCGAGTTTGACATGTGTGGCCTATGTTGAATTGCCATGGGGTGCTAATGATTCCAGTAATATAGTTAACTAACCTTTATTCTGTGGGTGAGCAAACTTACTCAGGAGGGTAACTCCTCATCTCTGGCTATGGAATTTATAGTTCCTCTTGGCAAAAGGAAAGAGATTATCTCAATATGGAGAACATTTTAAATAGCCGGAGATTAAAACCACCTCTCCCCAGTCCTGCTGCCTCTATTATTGCTAAAATCCTGTTCTTCCATGCACGTTTTAAAAAAAAGATGGAATCCAGAAAAAATGTGCAATAAAAAGTCACAACGTTTTACTTGCCCATGGACCCTACAGATTATAATATAAATGATTGTTTTCAAACTATGCTACTAACGTTACTGACATCTGTAACAGCATATTCTACATGGTCTACTCAGGACATTTCCTTGGAGATCTCTGCATCTGCTACTAAAAAGAATTTTAAATTTCTATGATTACAAACATCAGCTTTGTTTAACAATGGAGCCAATTATTTCTGAACAAATATTGGATATCAAAGTTCTGGGGTTTTTAAAAAAAAAAATGTTGCCACAATACATTTTCTCATTTGCAGGAAATCTTTGTTCTTCCAAGTAAGAAATGCTAAGATTTTCTGTCTTGTCTTTCCTTTCTTTCCTTTCTTTCTTTCTTTCTTTCTTTCTTTCTTTCTTTCTTTCTTTCTTTCTTTCTTTCTTTCTTTCTTTCCTTCTTTCCTTCTTTCCTTCTTTCCTTCTTTCCTTTCTTCTTTCTTTCTTTTTTCCTTGCTTCCTTCTTTCCTTTCCTCTTCCTTCCTTCCTTTCTTTGTTTGTATCTTCCTTCCTTTCCTCTTTCTTTTTCTTTCTTTCTTTCTTTCTTTCTTTTTTTCTTTCTTTCTTTCTTTTTTTCTTTCTTTCTCTCTTTCTTCCTTCCTTCCTTCCTTCCTTCCTTCCTTCCTTCCTTCCTTCCTTTCTTTTGCCAAACAAATGCACACAAAAGGAAATAGGGATACAGGATGACAATTTTGTAAACAATTTGTTTTATTTTTACATGCATAGTAATAATGAAATGTCATCTTCTGAATCCCTTCTTGTCATGCATCATTTCATGACAGAGGTATCTGGCACATTTTAAAGCTGCTTTTGGTGGCATATCTGCATCAGTGTATTTGTTCATTTGTAAGGACCAGCAGAAATATCATGCTGGAAATAAGAATCCCCCAGTTCAGAAATAAAGTTAATAACAGCTGTATATTATTATTTTATTATTGTTTTCAGTCACAAGGCACCCATTGTGCATATGTATTCTCTTGCAGGCAAATAATGGGCTGGAATAACAAATCATGGTTTATTCGGTGCTTAACTTAAGATGATGTAGAAGTGCACCCTTGTGACTTCAAAACAAGCTTATGTCTTTGTATTATGTACAACAACAACAAGCTATGGTTCAGAAAAATCACAAAGTGATTATGATGTCCCGACTGGGACATGTAGTATTGCTCACATGTCAACTGACATTTGCAAACTCAATCTAGTCAATCACTCTCGCTCTATCTTTTGTTAACATTTTTTTAAAAAACTTACAACATATTCTGATCATAATCAAATTTCCCCATGTGGCAATATATGATAATAAAGTCAAATTGTCATAAGAATGTTACTTTCAACAAGATTACTTCTTTTCTTTTTTCTTTTTTAACAATCATTCAGGAACAGGAATCCATTTTTAAACTTCCAACTTGAGATTTTTTTTCCAAACCACGATGATTTTAAATTGCAAATGAAATGAATAGCTGTCCAAAAAAAACGTTTGCAATTCATATTCATGTTAAGCTGATTTATGAAAGGTTAGATTAGATTAGGCAGTCTATGTAAATTGGAAAAAAAAACTACTTTGCTCTGTGCATGCTGTGTGATGTTGTTCCATTTTACTTTATTTTTGAAAAGATAAGAATCAAGGCTTTAATCTTATACATGCTCCCTCAAAGGAAGTCTCGCTAAAAATGACACATACTCATGAGGACAGATATTTGAGATCACAGCCCCAGCCATTGCAATGGAGCAGCCATGTGAAGTTGAACGCTGCTGAATATGCCACTAAACTTCCCAGTCTGAAATCAGGCTTCTCTCGTTGTTGTTCTTTAAGAATCCAAGGAGCTCTTGAAAAGGAAAATCCAAAAACAACTTAGCATTCTTTTTTTATTTGAAATTTCTAGAAGCAGAAATTTCTAGAAGCATCCCTATCGTAATAATAAGTAACAGGTATTGCATTCCTGGCTACCTAATTGCTTAAAACAAAAGCACTCTGTTCCAAAACACTTGTTTCCAAAAGCAGGATTAGAATGGATTTTAAAAAGAAAAAAGGTAAACATTTTCAAATGTATATCTGAAGCAGAAGAAGCTGAAACCATCCTGAACCAATGATAGTTTCTGACTACCATGTGCAGGTAGGTAGTCCTCAACTTTCAACAGTTTGTTTAGTAACCATTCGAAGTTACAACGGCACTGGAAAAAATATATTTGTGACCATTTTTCACACTTACGACCGTTGCAGCATCCCCATGGTCACATGATTTACACTTTGATGCTTGACAACTGACTCACATTTATGACGGTGGCAGTGTCCTGGGGTTTTGCAACCTTCTGACAAGCAAAACCAATGGGGACACCAGATCCGCTTAACAATCGTGTTACTAATTTAACAACTGCAGCGATCCAATTAACAAATACGGCAAGAAAAATTGTAAAATGGGGCAAAACTCACTTAACAAATTTCTTGCTTAGCAACATAGATTTTGGGCTGAATTTTGGTTGCAAGTTGAGGACTACCTGTATGCGATAGCATTTCTTTGATGGTCAATTCTTCAAGAAAATGCCTGATTCTCTATCTTTTCATTGATTCCAGTTCCTTTCTACCCATTTAGGAACATGCTTCAGTGTTTTCACCCCACTTATATGGATATGTCTGTTTTCTACAACTAAGTCAGTGCATTGTTTGAATAATTACCTTTGTTGGCCTAGGATTTAAAGAGCCCCTTGGCATGTTGGGAATATAGTTTCCACGTAGCTTTATCTTCCCTTCTGTAGCATTAATTCAATGCAGCTGGCATCGGTTACAATAGAAACAGTCTTCCTCGTTTGTTTCTATAGACGATATCAGCGTGACATGACAATGCATGGTGTGTCAAATATCAATCACTGTGTTAGCATTAGTGGTATGCGAGGAGTGGGAATAATGTCTTGAAGCTTCCTTGGTCATAATAATTATGGGGGAAAAAATAAGAAAAGGGAGGAAGAAGGGTAAAATAAATAGATATGTAAATTTCCCGGCGTAAAACATAATGTAAAACTTACCTTGTGAGTGGAGGCACTAGGCATAATTTTAGCTGAACAGAAGTCTAATCAGCAGCGAGACAGGATAGCTCCAAATATATGAGAAAAAAAATCTGAATAAGAAAACAAAGTGGAGCAAAACAAAAACCTTACAATAACCTGGTGAAGCAGATTGATCCCTCCTTCTCCAAAATAATTTTTTCCAAAAAAGAAAATAGGTCAACTGGTTAGTAAATTCAACCCTTCCTGAGCTAAGTTTTTTAAAATGTCTCGTTGTGAATAATTTAATTGACTTGCCCTGATTTATTTCCAGCTGTTCCAAAATCATGTCCTCGCTCACCACTTGTTAGCACTATTTTTTTTCTCCCTCGAAACCCTTGCGATAAAGGAAGTGGGGGAGAAAAGGAAAGAGAACAGATCTGGCAATCTGTGAAAATAAAATGCATGGAACTTAAAAATAACCACACGCAATTCTGTAGTGCGGTTATTATCAAATAGAGATGTCCCTTTACTTTGTAGAGCCTTCAGTTCAACAACTACAGAAGGAAATGTGGTTATTGAAAAGGGCTGAGTTCTTTTTCTCATACGCAGTGTTTCCAGATGAATGTCCATTTCTTACATGACTTGTCTTCTCCGTCTGATCTGGAAAGACTTGTAAGAGATAGGTAGACTAGAAAACACTACAAACCTGATGATGGAGATTCCCCATGGCATTGTTCTGTGTCTTCGGTCACTGTTACACTCCGTTCCATGTGTGCAAGAACAATCTCCACATCAGGATTCCAAAATCAGTGAGCCGGCTGTAACCTGGTTGTTTCTTATTTTTCATTTTATCCTGGCAGCAACGGATCAGGAACATCAGAAGATCTGTTTTGGAAACTAGATGCCTTACAGACCTTCATCAGGGATCTACACTGGCCTGAGGAAGAATTTGGGAAACACTTAGAACAACGACTAAAACTTATGGCTAGTGATATGATTGAATCCTGTGTAAAGAGGTGGGTTGAAATATGACAATAGCTTTATGGAAATGATCCTAGTGGCTAGAACTTACACATTGTCCTTTGGCCATCTTTTTTAAGGCTTGAACAAGTCTAACTCTGAATTAAATACCAGTTCTTACTACATTTTGGATTAGGGGGATACAGAGTTTCCAGAAATTAGTTTGGTTTAATGGCAGTGAAAGTTGAACCATAAAAAAGGCTGAGCGCCAAAGAATTGAGGCCTTTGAACTATGGTGCTGGAGAAGACTACTGCGAGTCCCTTGGACTGCAAGGCGATCAAACCGGTCAGTCCTAGAGGAGATCAACCGTGACTGCTCTTTAGAAGGCCAGATTCTGAAGCTAAAACTCAAATAATAACTCAACTAATAAATAAATAAATAAATAAATAAATACTTTGGCCACCTAATGAGAAGGAAGGACTCACTGGAGAAGAGCCTAATGCTGGGAAAGATCGAGGGCAATAGTAGAAGGGGACGACAGAGAATGAGGTGGCTGGATGGAGTCACTGAAGCAGTAGGCATGAGCTTAAATGGACTCCAGAAGATGGTAGAGGACAGGAAGGTCTGGAGGAACGCTGTCCATAGGGTCGCGATGGGTTGGACATGATTTCGCAGCTAACAACAATGGTTAAGACACTAGGCTAGAAACCAGGAGACTGTGAGTTCTAATCCCAAGTTAGGCATGAAAGCTGGCTGGGTGACCTTGGGCCAGTCATTCTCTCTCCTCCCAATTCCCTTGTTGTTGTGGAAAACTAGGAGGAGAAAGGAGTATTACATTCATCCCCTTGAGTTATTTATAAAAATAATAAAGGCGGGATTAAAAATAAATTTTATTGTGAAAAGATCAGTAATGGTGGCTACCTTCTCTATCAGACAGCGTTTTCCAAATCCTGACTCTACTTCCAAACAGAACTACATGAAATGGAAAACATGAGTTTACTGCCCAAATAAGAGTGCTTTTTTCATTTTCACTTTTCATCACATGTTATCTGATGCACTTAAGCAACTTGCAAGAGATTGGGTTTACCTTACTTCACTGTGTCTCTTGGGTTACTGCTAGAGAAGATGGGATTACAAGGAAGAACCAAAGTATAAACAGGGAGCTCCTAATTATACAAACTCTATCTTCGCTGTATGATTTTTGTCATGTTTGAAAATGAAATTTAAACTGAGCAACTTTATTAGGGTTGGTGGAGCTCTGCATCATTTTTATGTTTCGCCATGGCGCTGGTGTGTCTGTGTGCAAAAATCTATCTTACAGTTGCTTTTGTGACAGTTATGAAGAGAACAGGCAAGGAACATTGTGAAAAAATATTAAATATAAAGTCACTGTGCAGTCAACCAATTAATACACTTGTTTAAGTTGTGCTTAAAACAGAGCATTCCTCAGCTTCCTTTCATTTTTTGAGTTTTCTTTTGTGGTCCCTACTATACTTCAGCTACAGATTAGGTAATACCAACCATCTTATAGGAACACATTTTTATCGCTTGCCGTGATAACATCATCACACTGTTTAATTAATATGGGAAGGTACTTACTGATTTTCTTGTCTCTTGATATAGAAATAGAAACAGTCTGAGGAGTATGACTAAAAAAGTGACAAAAATTGTTCGCCAAATTGATTTCAAAACAGATAGAAGCCAAATAAAATGTCCCAGTTACCAATTTCCTTGATACCACTAAACACAAGGTGTTGGCTGTTATTTGAGGCGTCATCTTGCCCCAGTGGGATTGGCCTGCCCCACTCGCTCCAATGCAAACTCTGTCCATTGATGAATTTTGGCTGATGGAGTCAAGAAGAGCCTTTTCCACTGTGTTCTCCCCGCCCCCCAAATTAGAACATTCTGCCACAGGAGGTGAGATCTGCCCCCACCCTTCTGGTGCTCCAGAAAGACCTTAAAAATATGGTTTTGCTGGCTGGAGGTGGTTGGCAGGATAGGAGAAAAGATTTCACCCTGGTGCCATCCATCTCCTTGTTTTTAGTTCTTATTTAAATCTTATTAATGTTAACTGGTTTTATATTTACCTTTTTGCTATTTCACAAGTAGCCCAGAGTCACTCTATCAGTAAGAGTGGTGGCATATAAATGTAATCAATCAATAAATAAACTTCTGTTTGATAAACATTATGAAGGACACTCAGGACACTTAGCATTCCACCATATGAATGCATTTCTCAAACTGTGGTCCAAAAAGTCAAGACAGCAATCACTATGATTCAATTGAAGCTCCACCTTTTTAATGAGTGAAAAGAGATGAAAGTTTGGCCACACCACCATGGCTGCCATCTTAACTTTTTTTTTAATCACACCCTGTGGACAGTCTTGGCCAGACCAACACAGCTGGCTTGATCTCTTTTTTCTTCCGACCTTCACATCAGCCTGCAGTGTCCTTTGCTCTGAAGCCTTCAGATTGTGTTGCATTGATTACAAGGATTATTTAATGCAGTATGTTTATAACACAGCCAAACATCTTCCTTTTTTTTTTAATCATGCTTCATAGAACCCGGATTGCATTTGAAGTAAAACTACAGAAAACAAGCCGATCAACAGATTTCCGAGTTCCTCAGTCAATATGCACCATGTTTAATGTTATGGTTGATGCCAAAGCTCAATCAACAAAACTTTGCAGTATGGAAATGGGCCAAGAGGTAAAATGCATTATGAAAAAAAATGTAATTTTTAAGAGGTCCGCTTCTTTCGCTAGATTCAGAAACGTTCTAACTGTTGTGGATTTAGTCTTATAGAGGCTGTGCAGATGAAAATCCTGGATCATTCCATCAAATCAGTTTACAGAGTGCAGATAATCAGATCCATGGTCATCTAGTGGTGACTTTTGGCAAAGACTGATGTGCACAACATACAACATGGCCTATGTATGCTTGACAGTGTGCAATATTGAGTCATTAACTCAACTTTGGAATGCTTTTTCCTCAAAACATTAATCTGTCCAAGTTGAAAAGAAGACATTATTTTGACTATCATGAAAAAAACATAAATAGTGAAACTAAAATCTTTAAAGGGAAATAAATTGTTCAACTAATCTGCTGCTTTTTTAAAAAAGGCAATCTACGGATGCTATGTTTTAACATACTTCAAGGTCCTTAATGCTCCAAACTGGTCCAGTTTTATCATCTGCTGGTCTAATTTGTTTTCCTTCTAAGAGACACCATTATAACCTGAGGTTTTCTAATTCTAATGTAATGTGAAGAAGTAGAAAGACATGCTGAATTGAACTTGATGAAATGTATCCTCTGAATCAGTTTTGCTCAGAAGACTTTAAACAATGTTCAACATTTTTCATCTCCATTTAAGACCAATCCAGGGCTTGGATTTTTCTATCACATTTTCAGTAATGCAAGCTATTCCAACGTTTCATGTGCAGAATTTATTTCCTACGTGTTCCAATTCGATTTTGTTTTGTTTTGTTGAATATATCTATCTAATCTGGATACTTTAAAGGTCCAGAAAGAGGGACTGGATGCAGGGTGAGATTGGGCTCACCATCTAACCAGTCAATTCCTTTTGTCCACATTTCTTTTTCTTGCTTTAATCTATCATTTCTTTATGTTTGTTTTGTTTTAGCTATCTTCTGTGATTTATTCCAAGATGCAAATTGACTGTTGTGGTTGCTAAAACATTTCCCTCACCAAAATCCAAATTTAATTTCTAACGAACCCCCCTATGCTTTTTGGTCCATAAATGGCTTCAATACCAAGAATCTCAAGCTTTCTCTTACATCATCTCAACTTGTGCAGCTTTTCATTCTGCTTTTGCAGATAATACCCCATGGAAAAATATCAGACTAGGCTTCTCCCATTCCAAGATCCATTACAGTTCTGCCTTTAAATCCATAAGTATGAAAGGAAGAGAGAGAGGGAGAGGGATAAGAACTAATCACAAACTTTCAGTGATTTTTCTTGATCTGAGAAGAGGGCAGAAGAAAAGATGTGAGTCCTACAGACACCTCTTTTAAAAATTTAGCATGATAAAGTTCCAATCACTATAGCAAAAAAAAAAAAACTTTGGCCAAACAGTTGCTAGACTTTTGTATGATTTACTGCAAGCTAATGAGGAATGTGGGCAATCCAAAGAATATTCTGAGTTGAGAAGCTCAGAGAACAAGAAGCCTACATATACTCACATTTCATACGCACGCAAACACATCTATGTTGATAGTGCCTAAGGACTATTCAGTTATGGCAGATAAAAAATAAATAAAATACACCATTCACAATACACATGGACCACATTCTCATAGTTGTTCATATACACCATTCACACAACTCACACCAACCCCTCATGCTACAAACCACTATCACAAACTCTCATCCAACATGCACATGCCATCTTCACACCATTCACTGTAAGTTGGGAAGAAAATAAAAAAAATGCTTCCGTGATAACCGTTTCCTTGATATTTAGAACCAGAAACAACAGCCACTTTCCTTCCATCTCCTTCTCAGTGTTGCATCTCCTCACCCAATGTCTGTTATTATCACTGCAGTAGTTAAACTACAGCTTCTGAAAGTACTAAAGCAGGTTAAAAAAAAGTTAGCAAAAAAGCCTATGGAGATTCTCAGTCATCCCAATCGTAGTTGCCCCCAAAAGTGCTTTTCCAAAAGACAACCAGACTTGTTTTTTTTTCTTGAAGATGCTTCGCTTCACATCCAGCTAAAGAAGCTTCTTGGATGAGAAGCAAAACGTCTTCAAGAAAAAACAAAGTCCAGTTGTCTTTTGAAAAAGCACTTTTGGGTTAGCAAAAAAGTTTACACACATGTGAAAAGCCACAAAACAAGCTTTGGAGAATGTGATTCCCCCAGAAAAAAAGACGATTTGGTTGTCCATAATCTTTTGATTTTCTGTTAACAAAATTTCTTTTTAAAATGTTTTCTCTTTAAACATTTGGTACCTGTTTTTCAGTACTCCTGGTTTGTATCTCATAATCCAGTTTTGGTCACCACGATGTAAAAAAGATGTCGAGACTCTAGAAAGGGTACAGAGAAGAGCAACCAAGATGATTAGGGGGCTGGAGGCTAAAACATATAGGGAACGGCTGCTGGAATTGGGTATGTGTAGTTTAATGAAGAGAAGGGCGAGGGGTGACATGATAGCAGCCTTCCAATATCTCAGGGGCTGCCACAAAGAAGAGGGAGTCAAGCTATTCTCCAAAGCACCTGATGGCAGGACAAGAAGCAACGGATGGAAACTAGTCAAGGAGAGAAGCAACCTAGAACTAAGGAGAAACTTCCTGACAGTTAGAACAATTAACCAGTGGAACAACCTGCCTCCAGAAGTGGTGAATGCTCCAACACTGGAAGTTTTTAAAAAGAGACTGGACAGCCATTTGCCTGAAATGGTATAAGGTTACCTGCCTGAGCAGTGGGTTGGACTAGATGACCTCCAAGGTCCCTTCCAACTTTATTATTATTATTATTATTATTATTATTATTATTATTATTATTATTATTATTATTATTATTATTATTATTCTCATCAGTAAGTAAAGCTATCCACTATTGCTCAGCGCTATCTGATAGCGTTATCCTTATACTACAACTAAAAGTAGGCTTGACTCACAAATTTTAGACGATAGTCTTTAATTTTAACTAGCTATCAAATTTATTTCTCACTAGGTACAACATGGACAAAAGTCACATCAACTACTTTGCCATACCCAGTAGCCAATATGATTTGTTATTCATGTTTGCAGAGCTATAACCATCATGGTGATAAACTGATGACAAGCAATTGAGTTGTACAAAGCATTAGCCTTAGTACATTTTAGTACATCCGTGTCCGCGTCTTAGAGAACGTATGCAGAGATCCCACAGTGATTACATAAAGTAGCATTTGCTGTAGTAAAGTATTTTAAACAAATAACAAAAATCTAATAGACCCATGGATCAGATGTGAATTGCCAATGCATATGTTACTGTTTCATATATGTTTCTGTTTCTTACTCTCTTTTGTTATTAATTTCAGTTACAAACGGCCCTTCTCTCTTTGATTTATTTTCCCTGTTCCTCTTCAAGATAAAAAACTCACCCTTAAATGAACAGCTGCCAATTATATTAGATTTTCTTCCTACTCCTTCCTCAAAATAAGAAGGGCAATACTGGATTTTAACTATTGTACTAGGTCCATGTATATCTTTAATTCAAGAGAAAAAGATATGCTTGTTTTTACTGCATTTTAACCTCCTGCCATCCAAGTTGGGTGCAGTGGGGATGTTTTGTTAGTTTCCAATCTAAGGATTGATGCTATCCCTCCCAGGGTCTCCTGAATACCCACCCCAGCCTCTTTTCAGGGGAAATTCCTGGGTGATTCTCACATTTTTCAGTTCTTCTTTTTAATAAATATCTCCCTTCTTTACTCATCATAAAGCTGATCCAAATTTTTACCCTACATGACAACAATCAATTTGCAGTAGTTTCTCTTCCCAGCAGGTAATGGAATTGGCTGGTCAAACAAAGAAATTTGATTAATGAGCTTAAACAAAATTTCCCTACCTCCACAACAATTTCAGGGCAGAAAGAGTTCATCTCATACGGTCGCTTATGTTTCTGAAATATTCACAGTTTCTTTAAGTTGAGAAAAGTACAAGTATTACACCGTAAGGCTTTTCCACCATAATGATCCCACAAACTTTGTTGCAGTTTTTTTATATATGATCAGAAATAGAATAATTAAATACATTTTAGGGAAAATATTATGCTGAACACATATGCCCATATTCTCCTGTGTCCTTGTATTTAAAGGCAGCTGTTCAGACATTTGGCAGACATAATTTACCCCTTAAATATTTTTCCTCTGAATTTTTAATGTATGGACAGGCAGAAATGTATGTATAAAACATGTTGAGTTTGATCCGGTATGTTTTTGTTTCATTTCCAAGGTCAGATTTGGTCACTGATGAAAATGCAGCATATACACAATCTGTTAGCAGTTCTATAGTGCCTCTCACATACAGTTACTCAAATCAGATGGAATCTGCCTAGGAAACTTCATCTATCAACAAATGAGGCTAAAGTTTCCAATAGTTTGGGATAATTTGAAGTAGCAAGCCACTCCTGCAAAGCAGTTTAGCTTTAGCTAATGCAACTGCCTGTCATGGTACAGTGTACCTTCTGAGTCCAGTTCTCCATATTAATTTATTCAGTTGTTTTTTGTACTATATTTTTGTATAAATAGAATCACCCTAAAGTAAAGAAAATGTTGAGTTGAACACAAGGTTGCAAAAACATTAGAAGGACTTAGTATAAAAGCAGGGGGAGAATATAATTCACACAATGTGAATGAATGAAGAAACAAATCTATAAGGCAACTATAAGGTTATAGTAGAAAGAAACTTTTGAAATGCCGGAAAGAGAAAGTATTCCAAGAAATGAATGCTGTTGATGGCTCAGTATGGTTAATACTTGGCTGTTTGAGGTGGCCTGGACAATGGGAAACACCAGCATATGAGGTCGCCAATTCTGAAGCAGATGGCAGAACCAATAAAGGAGAATACTTGTAGCTCAGGGTTGAAATGAGGGATCCTTGGTGCTCTCTGAGCTTGATTGTTTTCTTGCAGATGTTTCATTACCTACTCAGCACTGATGATATTATCTAATTTGCATAATGAAACATCTGCAAGAAAACAACCAAGCTTGGAGAGCACCAAGGACCCCACAGTTCAGAGCGAACTCAACAAATTCATTTTCAGTTATCTGGAGTAAAATAGCAATGTAGGAGCGGCAGGGTCATCAAGGGAAACCTATGGCTATGCTTGTTGACTTTCTCCCATCTTATGCTGCTTCTTGTGTGGGTGCTCTTGGGCTGAAGGCAGCAGAAGGTAGTATTAGCATTTACCAATTCACTGCACAAATCTTATGTTCCCCACCCCTCCTGAACTACTTGTTCCATATTTTCACTGGAGACTTTGATTCCACAGAGACAAGTATGTTATATAACTCTCTGCCGCAGGGTTGCCATTAATGTATCTTTGAAAATCACTCATGGAAAAGGATGTTCTTACTCTAATTAAAATACTGTCATCCAGACTTAGGAAGCTTAGAGCTTATCTATAGCTTAAGGGTGGAGCAGATGCTTGCCATTCAGAGATCCCAAATTCAATCTCTGCTCCATCTAGAGACAGAGATCAGATGGTATATGATGGAAAGATTCTGAAGGAGATATTTTAAGGCCAGAGTAATCTTCCCTAATTCCCCAATTCCTAGATTTGTTGGGACTTGCATAGTTTGGAAGTTGTCACATTACGTCTGGAGGATGCCAAGTTGGGAGCGACAGATAGACCACATGGAGCTGGACAAATAATCCAAGAGTCAGAATAGATATGGCACTAAATGATTGTTCTTTTCATGCCGTCGTCTTATAAAATAGGAGGCTTTTAGATTAAGACAAGAAGGAATCCAGGTTTAACCCCTTTGTCTTCAGTCAAACTATGGTTTCCTTATTTCCTCCTTCACTGTTTTCAATGAACAAAACACAAGAACCAGTCATGTTCTTAACATGTCTGAATTCCCCACTCTGAATTTCAACAAATCTATGGATTTGTTGACAACCAAGTTAGTTTAGCATATGCAAGTTAGAGTCCATCTGCCTTGCCACAGCTTTCCCCTTTTCTTGTGACATTTCCCAGTTCCCATCAAAGTCTAGCCAGAATAGTCAATACTGTATATTGGAATGAGTGTTTTGCAGGCCACCTCTCCAACACATGTGAAGAAGCTGACTTGTTATGTGCTCAATATGATGGGAGCATCTACCAATGCCAAATGAAGCAGTAGTTGCTTAGGTGCAGGAACAGTTGAGGCAAATGTTTGAACAGCCATAGAATCTCTGTGCAATGGGAACCTGAAAAGCAATCATTAGGCATTCACCATTTCAATGTCTGCCAACAACAAAATCTTCCGTTTATTAATCCACATCCACACCATACATTAATCCCTATCATCCACATTAAACGGTGATGAAACTAGAGAGGGAATAAGATGTCAAAGTTCTTTTTAAGGTATCTTTTGCTGTAAGATTAGCCAAAAACCCAATATCTTTATACTACAATCCCATGAACCGAAAGGGCACAGCACTGATTTAAATGTTGATTTATAAGTGAGTGTAAAGAAACATATGGAAGACAGTAATCCTGTTCTATAACATGATAGAATCTGAAACTGACCAAAGAGGGAAGCAGCCTGGAATTAAGGAAAAACTTCCTAACAGTCAGGACAATTAACCAGTGGAAGAGCTTGCCTCCAGAAATCATGGGCACTCCATCATGGAGGCTTTTAAAAAGAGACTAGACAAGTCACTTGTCTGAAATGGTATAGATTCTCCTGCTTGAACAGGGGGCTGGACTAGAAGACCTCCAAGACCCCTTCCAGCTCTATTTTATTCTAATAATAATTCTGATTAATTATTATTCATTCTGAGTAGAATTTAACTTCAGTGAACATGAACTTGTTGGCCCATCTTCTCAATTAATTGAGAAGAAATGTTTGGGAAAAAGATGTAGTGCTTGCTTTGCTTTCCGAAGGTCAGAGCTATTTCTCTCCCTAAAGATTTAATCTTCCTGTTCAATTCCACCAGCATAAGTTCTGTTTGTTTCAATAGTACTTGCCAGGATGAGGAACTTTGAGGATCAAGTCTTTAATCTTTCTGGCTCCATTCTAGTGCTGCTGTGCCTGCTGCCATTCTTATTTGCATTGTAAACAAGATTTTAATTGAAAATATATTTGTCAATACATTTCACACTGTATTATTTTGCACACACCTAGCCATCGTTTTAGTTAAAACTCATAATTTATCCAACAAAAATGAACACTGGCATGAACACATGTCACCCTTCCTCATCTCCAACAAACAAAAGTTCTTGATTAAAACAATATGATAATGTGGCAAATTAAGCATGTCTTTGGACTTATATGCAAAACCCGATGGGGAGGGGGCTAGAAACCAGTTGAGAGAATATTTTCTTTTAAATTCTACGCTTTGCAACCATTTCTCATGGACTGCATTTTCAAAAGCATTGGTGCACTTTTGGAAATGTCCAACTTGCACGTGCTTTGATGTCTTTCTGCTCAGCCTACCATGCATGCAAAAGGAGCCCATTTCCATCCATGCATTAGGGGCAGACTGTGCCAGATTTGGGTGTATACAGTATTGTACCCAAAAAAAGATAGTTTTGCCTTTGTGTGCTTTCTGAATGGTGAATTGACCAACCTAGCTCCCCTAGTGTGCATGATGTCCAGTTGCAAGCTTCATTCTGTACTTAGTGGGTAGTATGTCTCAGTCTCTCAAAGGATCCCATTCGGCAGAACACATCTATGGCTTTGTGGGTCTCAGCAATTGTTCTGTTGAGCACGTTCTTCATGATATGGCATGTGACTTCTCAGCAGGACTGCCCGCATCTCACCTTCCAG
This sequence comes from Vipera ursinii, assembly GCF_947247035.1. Lineage (NCBI taxonomy): Eukaryota > Metazoa > Chordata > Lepidosauria > Squamata > Viperidae > Vipera > Vipera ursinii. The sequence goes on along the minus strand of NC_139513.1, from coordinate 32,397,146 downwards.
AGGAAATATCTGCAAAAGTGTCTGTGGCTGCTGGAGAAAGAGGAGAGGGGGAGGGGTTGCACATGATATAACCTGTTTAGAAGATGGGGGTCCAAGGAGGATGTACCGTATGTGGTCTTCTAATCCTAGCACAAATTGGGAAAGTACCTTTCTGGCAAGGCTGCTTCCTGACTGTCCTCACGCTCCTGTGCCAATGGAAGCCTGTCGGTGCTTCCCAGCTAATTTGGGCCAACCTAGCAGCTTTCTTCAAAAGACGGATGGGAACAACTCCTTAAGTCTCTGTCTTTAGGCCCTCAGTATGAGGAAGGGAGGCAGAAGCAAGCACTAGGTGGGATTTCAAAATGCTGCTGCTTTTCCTTGCATCCTTTGTTGATTTCCCTGACCTTGCTGCAGGTTGCAAGCACTGTCTTTCCAAACCTCTCCAGCACTTCTGTGCCATTATTGGTGCATGCATGCCCAGGCACACTTTAAATGATGCTGACTTGCTTCTCCCCACCCATTTTTACACACACGCTTCTATACCCCAGTGCATCTAGAACACACCTCTGCAATTTAGTCCAAATGTACACAGCCAATTGAATGGGGTGGTAGAGTCCTACAATGGTAGAACGAGCTCTACAGCTTTAACCTGTAAGTAAAATAGATCTTTGCTTCACCCTATTGGAAGAAAAGATAGACAGGAAGGCGCCTTATGCCAATCACATCATTCATCCTGGCATTTGCCATTTTGTTTGGTGGCAGCTGAGAGGAACTCAGGCATGGAGCAATTCTTTCCGCTCATTTCCTTCTGGCAGGGATTTTCCCAGGGTTTCTGGTTCTCCTTTAATTGGAAATTTAAAGAATAAAACCTGGAAGCTTTTGCATAAAAAGTGTCTGCTCTGTCATTGAGCAAAGGCTCTTGATCAACCCAGTTGGTTCTCTACCTGCAGGTTTTTCTTTTATTTCATTAGGCAGACATATATAAAAACCCCTTCAGAGTAAGGTGGTATTGTTTGCTCTATTATTTGGATCTCTACCATCTGATTCTATTGAAGGTGTAGATGAAGGTGTCCAACCTTGGCACTTTTAAGACCTGTGGACTTCAACCCCCAGAATTCCCCAGCCAGTCAACTCCCAGAATCCTGAGAGTTGAAGACCATAAGTCCACATATCGCCAAGTTTGGGACAGCCCTCCTATAGATACAGCCTTAAAGGTAGTCTTGGACTCTTGACGCATCTGTCCTCTTTTTCATCCCAATTGTGTAGTTCTACAAAGCACGAAGGGGCCATCAGTGAAAGGATGGCACTGGGTGCTCTGCATCCCATTTGAACAGAAAGTTTATCTTTCCTTTAGCCATATCTCAGATCTGGAGATTATGTATCAGATAAGCCACCAAATCCCTAAAAACAACTAAGCCATTAGTGAACTCAATTGGTGTAAGATTAACGTTATTATGGTGACTTAAATGTTAATTACAGCCGGTAACTAGAACAGCCAAGAACCGATTTGATTTTGAAGTACAAAGCGAGTCAGGAAAAGCTCCTTTCATTTTGGGAGCGTCTCTCTTTCCAAGTGTCATTTTCATAAAATCCAGTGAGCAAGAGAGCTTAATAAATCTGCCCATTGAAACTCAAAAAAAAAAAAAAAAACAGCTGCCACGCCACTGCACTGTTCATATGGTCTTTTTTTTCTTTTCAATTGTAACAAAATGATATTTCTCTGTCTCACTAGGCGCAGGGGTAGGCAACCTCGGCTCTTTTATGACTCATGGACTTCAACTCCCAGAATTCAGCATAGTCATAAAAGAGCCGAGGTTGCCTACCCCTGCACGTTCTATGTAGGTGTCCTTGTTCCCTTTTCAAAAACCCCTTTTTGAATTTCTGCGCGATTCTCTCCAGTAGCAATCTCTCTGGGTATTTCAGGGGGGGGAAAGGGAATTTATTCATAATTTCATTTCCTGTTGCTTATTGTTTCTGTGCATGCTACTGCATTTTCATAGCCCCCTGTTTATACGGTCCCATTCTTTTGAAGGTTTTGTTTTTATTTATTGTTTACCTTCATATGTTCTTTTTCCTGTCTTCTGCACCTTCCTCTTTATTTCTGTCCCCAATCATCTGAAAGTTTGCTAAAGAGTGGGTAAGTGTGTCCTTACGTTTTCTTTTCTTCCAAGTTCCTGTTGTAGAATGTGACTGTTCCATTGAGAAAATAAATAAATAAATAAAGCAAACACTGAGCAGCTCAAACTAGAAAAGGAACTTTAGTCAATGCTAAGGGACCAAGGTCTGACACTTCTAATTGCCCCTCACACTCCTTTGTTCCCTAAAGCACAATTTAGTATTTACCACAGATCTGTCTATTCTAATGCTTTTTTTTTTTTTGGTTTGATATTTTTTTTTCCTTTTTGTATTTTAGATTGCTTTTTGCTTGTATATTAACATTTTAAAATAACATTAGCACAAACAAGTGGCAATAAATACAGTGACTAAGATCAGCACTTTCAATGTTTTATTTAATGTGGGGGAGAGGCGATGTGGAAGAAAATCATCATATATTAAATATTTTGTCTGTTCTTGGCAAAACAAAAGAATACGCCATAGTGTTTGTTTAGTCACCCAAAGACTTTATTTTTTTTTAAGAAAAAGGAAGTATGTTTGTTACAAATTAGCTGAAAATGTTCTTATCTTCCTTGAAAACAACTCAGAACAAAGTTAAGTTTGATCTGGTCAGTATTTGGGTGGAGGAGTGGGGGGGAGGGGAGGGGAGGAACTCTGTGTAGAAAGTGACGTGGATGTTTTGTTGGTATCAATCTTTTCTATGAGTCGGCATTAACCGAAGGCCCCAGCATGACCTAACTGGAGGGGTCCCAGTACTGCACTTGCCATCTTTTGCATGACTCAGAACACCCATGTCTCAATCATTATTACACTTGGTCAAAAAGGCCCCAATTCGCTCGAGTGCTTAACCAGCACCTGAATTGGAACGCTACATACTTATCTAATTTCCTTTCCAAAGGTGGATTCTAAAACTGATATTCTGCTTCCAGTTGTTCATACTCGATGGCTCCACATGCTGAAGCTTCTCTGCTTCAGTATCACTCATCTATAGGTTTCCTCTGACACAACAGCTTTGCTCTGCGCCCCAAAACAGCTGCCGTTGTGCTAGCCAGTGTTGACCTGTATTTCAAGTTGTTATTTCAGACTTAAAGAACGAGCATCTCGACCGTAAACTGTGAACAGCAGATGTAATATGCTCTTTTACCACTGGCGCTTCTTATTTTCCTGATTTACGTATAGCAAAGAGATGCTAGATGTTTATCCTGCATGCATTTGATTCTCCTTAATGTTGGCTCAGCTGCATGCACGAAATCAAAATTAGGATTTGACCAACATTCACAAATTCCTGTCAGAGGCTCCTTAGTCAAAGGCATTGTGTATATGTTAATTCATTACTGGCCACTACATTAGAACACATGTTAATCAACATGGAAGTACCATAGTCAATATCTGCAGTAAAAGTAAATAGCTATGTGCATTGCAATTGATTTACACTAATAATATTTTACTTCCATTCTTCTTCCATCCGTAGCACCAGTACCATTCAAAAATAGATGAACTAATTGAAGAAACCGTCAAAGAAATGATAACGCTCCTTGTAGCAAAGGTAACATTCAACCTCAGGTGAAGGTATTCATGGTTAATATTATCATTCAAAGGGAATACACACACATTCCCATACAAATGTGGCACATTTAAGACAATTAGATGGTTTGTTGTTTGTCATGAAAGAAATCTAATGCTACTTAGTCTTGATAGATTGAACGTCTCATGATTGTCATGTGCATAAAATGGATCAGAAAAAAGGTACAGGTAGTCCTCGACTTATTACGATAATTGAATCCAGAATTATGACTGAAAATCATGCCAGTCATTAAACAGGTCATCACATGACAGAACTGATTTATAGTGTGTGTGTCTGTGTGTGTGTGTGTGTGTGTGTATGTGTGTGTGTATGCAATTCTTAAATGAATCCATTGTCCACCATGGGTGCTTTTTTGCTGGAAACTGGATGTAGACATAGGTTTCCGGCAAAAAAAAAGAGAGGCATAAATGACAGTCTTGCTGCAAATGGCTATAAGTGTGGGCTGGTTGCCAAAATGTGACCATGGCGTTGTGGGTGCTGGCCATTAGAATTTCAAATCCAAGTTGTGCCCTTTTTTTTTTTTTTTTGGCTAAGCGACTATACGTCAAGGACTAACTGTATTCAATTACAGTTTATGGATCACAATATACATGTAACTTGTAGTTTTAGAATTCGATGATATCTTTAAGATCGCTGGTTGTTTGTTCTTCACTGGTCCTTGACAGCCTTAGAATGCTGAGGTTCCTTTGGAGAACATGACCTCTGAGTGGACATCCCTGATCTTTGGGTGTTCTCCTAAACTTCCCAGCACACAACTCCAACTCAAACTACCCCTTCTCTCTACCTTCCCACTTTAAACACCCACTGAATTTTCCATATAAATCCATACAAATCTCTTTGGGTCCCCAAAACTCATGAACTATCAGCTCATTCCAATTACCAGTTTAGGGAAAACAAGGTTCACAGCCAAGATAAGGAAGCAAGACATTTTACAGTTCTGGAAGGAGTTTTATTTGGGATTTCTCCCCCCCCCCCCCGCAAATACCGTAGTTCTTGAGGCAGTGTGGCTGACTTTATTCACTTTTACTTTCAATACTTTTATACTTGCATTCTGCAGTTGTGAGGTCTCTTTTCAAAACCTTTAGCAAAAGTATTTGCTTAAGGAAGTTTGCTTTCCTTACTGCTTCCTTTAAAAGCAAGATGGGGGGAATCCCTTCCCATAGCAAGACATTCGTTAATCATAGAGCCACTTAGAGTGATTCCATCAGCCAGAAAAATCAACAGAAATTGCAAGCCAGAGAGTCATATATTTGAAATGGGGAGGTATATAAATTGAAATAATAAATAAATAAATTTGACAAGTTGTAGATCTCACCTCTTTGGGCATCTCATCCATGTCCTCAAGATCCACTACTAGTGGTTTATAAAATATTATTTATGACTTTTAAGATTGAGGGTATCTTTTTATTGATTGGATTTAAAGTATATACTCTAGTGTACTGCTGTGTATGTACATTTTGTAGGCTTGGACCATTTTGTGATACATGAATATTTTTTGTTCCTCTTACTTATTCATTCCCCAGTACTTGGTCATTCCCTCAGTAATTTCACCCTATCACAAGAGGAAATGGGCCTGGTGTAAATACTAAGATGTTCTAAAACAAAGCATTCTTTATGCTCCTTGTGAGTCTTTAATACATTTATTTTAAAGCCATCAAAGAGGAATGCTTGATGAACACCCCAATAATTCAGACTTAGCCATTTGCCATGTCTACCACATCAATAGAAGTTTATAAATTCTGCCATTACATTGGAATAATGTGGCTGAACTTAATGGAAGTCATGTGGGAGAAAAAGGTAAAAAGGTTCTAGGAAATGAACAAATGTAAGGCTACTACAACCATCTGTAGAGTAGAAGGCAGTTGTTATATCAATAATGACATATACTAATTCTATCAATAAAGAAGAATATTTGTAGCTCAGGCTTGAATTGTGAGGTCCTTGATACTCTCTGAGTTTGGTTGTTTTCTTGCCGACATTTCATTACCCAAACTAGTGCACTGATGATGTTACCTAGTTTGGATAATGAAATGTCTACCAAGCTCAGAGAGCAGCAAGGACCCCTCATATACTAATTCTAATTCCAATCAGGAATTGTTACTGGGAAAAACCATCGCTTGCAAAATTCTTATACTGGCAGGTATAATCAGGTCATAACAAGCCATTTAATATCATCAGTGTTTTGCTTTAAAGGTAACAAAAATGTTATTTACTTTGTTTATAAATATTAATCTCACAAACTAATAGTTATTACAAGTGCCCCACATTGTCTTCTTCAAAGTCTGTTTGTAGTAATAGTTAATCTATGTGCACTTGAACTGGTGCCAAAAAAAGCAGGGTTGACTGTCCTTTGTTCGTTTTATGAAGTCATTCCAATTATATGGAACTATTATTAAAGGCCAATTAAATAATCTTAAGTAATAAGAGCATTAAATGCCAGAAAAACCCAGAATAATCAATATGTTCCTTTAATAAGGACATCTTGGCTTCTCTTTTGCCATTGACTACTCTGTTAATTAGGATGTGGTAGCTCAGTGGGTTAGGACGCTGACCTTGTCGATCAGAAGGTTGGCAGTTTGGCGGGTCGAATCCCGAGTGCTGCGTAACAGAGTGAGCGCCTGTTACTCGTCCCAGCTTCTGCCAACCTAGTAGTTCGAAAGCACGTAAAAATGCAAGTAGAAAAATAGGGACCACTACGGTCGGAAGGTAACAGTGCTCCATGCGCCTTTGGCGTCTACTCATGCCAGCCACATGACCACGGAGACGTCCTCAGACAAGCGCTGGCTCTTCGGCTTTGAAACGGAGATGAGCACCGGCCCCTAGAGTTGGAAACAACTAGCACACATGTGCGGGGGAACCTTTACCTTTACCTTACTCTGTTAATTAGAGAATGAGTATTTTTTTTAATCTAAGTGTATCAGTTAACATCCATTCGAGCAATTGTCCTACTTAGAAGACTGAGGATAGATTTATAAAATCCCATTTACACCAATAGACTGCTGGCTTCCTCACAGTTGTCATGATTTTATGAAGAAGAGCTTCTTGTCGCGCGCGTGTGTGTGCATGCGTGCACACATGCAACATGAGAGATTTGGGATTTATTTCTTTTATCTCTGGTTGAAATTTCTCTTTCTCTTTTTTTTTCAGTTTGTCACCATCCTGGAAGGTGTGCTGGCCAAGCTATCAAGATACGATGAAGGGACTTTGTTTTCTTCTTTCCTCTCATTTACTGTAAGTTGGTTTGCTGACACTTGGAGTTGGAATAAGCTGGAGCCCTCTGGCAATCTTTCCTTGTTATTCCCTGACACGTCTCTGAATATGTAGGGACCTAAAGACAGGTAGTCCTCAATTTATGACCACAGTGGAGCCCAAAATTTTTGTTTGCTAAGTGAGACAGTTGTTAAATGGGTTTTACCTCCTTTTACGAACTTTCTCGCCCCAGCTGTTAAGTGAATCACTTAACAGATGTGTATTCTGAATATTAGACTTTGTGATGCGTTGTGATGATGGGAACGTTGGTTCCTTAAAACTTGGAAACCAGAAATGTGAAATGTTAAGTTAAATATTAATGGGAAATTAAAAACTGGGGGAAACTAATTAGGACATTGATTGTCTATAAAGACTGAATGTTAAAATAATAAGGTTATGTATAAGCCAAAAATTATTGATAAATGTAAGAATGTCATCCTTATTTAATTGATTTAATAAGAATTGTATTAGTTTAAACAGGAGACAGTAAACGCTAAGGAGAAGAGAGGAAAAATTTAATGTAGCAGCTTGAGACTTGTACTAAAGGTACTTATATGTCATTGTATTATCGATTAACCCAGCCACCATGCGGCTTTTCAAATACTTAAATGTAAAATTAGAAAATCAATAAACATTTTTTAAAAAAATAAATAATAAGTGAATCACCGCAGTTGCCAAGCTATTGACACGGTTGTTAAGTGAATCTGACTTCCCCATTGACTTTGCTTGTCAGAAGGTTGGGAAAAGGTGATCACCTGACTCTGGGACATGGCAACTGTCATAAATATGAACCTGTTGCCCAGTGTCCAAATTTTGATCACATAACCTCAGAGAGGCTACAACGGTCGTAAGTGTGAAAAACGGTCATAAATCCCAGTTTCAATGCCATTGTAACTTTGAACGCTCACTAAACAAACTGTTTTACGTCGAGGACTAACTGTTATGCTCAGAAAATAAGAATTAGAAGATCATTGGAGGTCAACATTTGCTTTCAGCTATTTCTGATTACCTGGTTAAAAAAAAAGAGAGAGAGAGCAAGAGATGGGGGGCAAGACAGGGTGGCTCTATTATCCAGGGTCAGCTGGTGATATTTTCATGCCTGGATCAAAAGTCTAGGTGGCATTCTTACCCTATTCAAGAATGTGCCTGGAATAATAGCTGGTGTAATAGCATCTTCCATTTTTGAGATGTTTTACTGGCTTAGGAAAGATCACATAGCATACAGGGAGACTTCCAACTTACGACCAGAACTGAGTTCCAAGTTTCTGTTGCTAAGCAAAACAGTTGTTAAGTGAGCTTTACTGCATGTTATGACCTTTCTTGCCACAGTTGAATTAAGTGAATCACTGCAGTTGTTAAGTTAGTAACGCAGTTCTTAAGTGAATCCGGCTTCCCCATGGACTCTGCTTGTCAGAAGGTCACAAAAGGTGGTAGGTGGTCACGTGACCCAGGGACACGTGCAAACTTCATAAATATGAACCAGTTGCTCATGTGATCATGGGGATGCTGCAACAACTGTTTGTGGGAAGAAAGGTTCATGTTACTTTTTTCAGTACCCTTGTAACTTCGAACAGTCATTAAAGTAACAGTTGTAAGTTGAGGAATACCTTTATGCTGCAGAGGGGTTAGCTTAGGGAGCTCGGGTGAAGTTGGAGGGTAGTCATTGTTGATCTCCAACAGCTACCATCTGAAGGAGGTCCCTCATAGTAGAGCAGAGCAGAGTAGAGCATAGTTGGCAGAACGAAAATATTTGGAGTGCATATAGTAATAGCAATAGCACTTAGACTTGTATACCGCTTCATAGTGCTTTACAACCCTCCATAAGCAGTTTATAGAGTCATCATATTGCCCCAACAATCTGGGTCCTCATTTTACCCACCTCAGAAAGATGGATGGCTGAGTCAACCTTGAGCCGGTGAGAATTGAACTGCTGGCAGTTGGCAGAATTAGCCAACTGAATTACTGCATTCTAACCACTGGCCCACCACACCTCTTATGTGACTTAGAGAAGTTAAAAAAAACTGAGTAGAGGGGGATCTGGGATGGGAAAGGAAGCAGAATGCAAGAAGAACTGATTGAAAGTCATAGGGGAAAGATCCAAGTTCAAAGGGCACCAAGAATTCGAGAGCTGTAAACAGGGCTTTATGCGGTGTATGGGTATAGTTGGGTGGTGTACAGGTAGCCCTTGACTTACTGCTGCAACTGAGCTCAAAATTTCCACTGCTAAGTGAGGCAGTTGTTAAGTGGGTTGCACCTCATTTTACAACCTTTTTTCCCCACAGTTGTTAAGCAAATCGCTGCAGTTATTAAATGAACCATGCAGTCATCAAATGAACCTGGCTTTCCCCATTGTGGAAGGCCAGTTAGGAAGGTTACAAATGGTAATCACATGATCTCAAAGCAGTGCAACTCTCATAAATACATGCTAAGCCCCCAAATTTAGATCACGTGACCATGGGATGCTGCAATGGTCATAAGTGTGAAAAACAGTCATAACTCACTGTTGTAACTTTGAACAGCCACTGAGTGAATGGATGTCACTTAAGTCACTGTCCTGTGGGTCTGCCTTGTTTTACCTTAACTTATATTCTAATTAATTTGGATTCTTTATTCACTGCCTTTCAAGATACATGTTAAACTGCTTTAAAATATAGCTAAAAGAAGCAATCAAGATGAAAAATAAAACTCCATTAAATCTGGCAAAACCAACATTTCTTTACTGCTGCATACTATCACGGAGAATTTTGCAGAGATAAAAATAGAGCCACATAAACTCATTCAAACTTATTTCAAATTAATCCAGCTATTATCTTAGAATTTCTGCCCCCACCAAGGGAAAATTACAACTTAATTTTTGAAACGAATCCAAGTGGTCTTAGGAAGAGCATCTGCTGCCATTTCCTTCCCTGCATGCCAGACAAGATTGATTAAGAGAATGAAATGGCTATAGAATATTTGCTTTCTCAAGTCCAAAGAAAAGAGTAAGGTCCAATTTTTCAAGCTCGAGACTTACAGCTTGCGTGCCCATTCTCCGCTTCTGGTTCCTCTGTTCTGTTCTGCGGCACAAAGAAATAAAAACATCAACATCAGAACAGGGATAGATATTCTGCTACTGTCACTGAGAGCTCCCATTGCTGCATTTCCCATAATCATAAAACTACATAACAGAATTAGTAGACATTTCCACAGAACTAAAAGCAATAAGGGATGTGGTGGCTCAGTGGGTTAGGACGCTGAGCTTGTCGATCAGAAGGTCGACAGTTTGGCGGGTTGAATCCCGAGTGCCGCGTAACAGAGTGAGCGCCTGTTACTCGTCCCAGCTTCTGCCAACCTAGCAGTTCGAAAGCACGTAAAAATGCAAGTAGAAAAATAGGGACCACTACAATGGGAAGGTAACAGCGTTCCATGTGCCTTTGGCGTCTAGTCATGCCGGCCACATGACCACGGAGACGTCCTCGGACAAGCGCTGGCTCTTCGGCTTTGAAATGGAGATGAGCACCGGCCCCTAGAGTCGGAAATGACTAGCACGCATGTGCAGGGGAATCTTTACCTTTACCTTTAAAAGCAATAAAGAATGCAGCTGAAGGAAAAGATATTGCCACTTAAAATTAGAGACATTACCTACTGGAAGGTCACTGAGATGAAGATATCTTTGTGTGCTAAGAAAGAAGCACCAAGAGAAAAACCTAATGAACATCAGCCAGTAATTTCATTTCTCCGATTTCAACGTCCAATTTCAATCTGAGTTAGAAAACAAGGTGTTGGTTGGTTAAGCTTGCTTTTTCTTCGAAATAATTAGCAGCAAAGGATATAGAAGTGCTCCTTTGGAAGGTTTGGAATGAACAGCATCACCTCTACTAAACTATTTTCTTTGGATCCAGTTTCTTCCTCTCTGGTACCACATAATATTTTCTGAATGGTGATAAAGGGATGTCCCAGTGTGGTGCAGATGGGTCAATGAATCTGGAGAACATCAAACTAGTTCTTAATTCAGGGAGATAATCCAAAAACCTAGGATGCTTTGGCCTTTGCTGATCAACACAGCAACTACCAATTAGTGTGAGCTGCACAGCCTGCCGTTAAATTTCTACATCCAGGCATTATGAAAGATTTTTTTTAAGCCTACATGTGATGCCAAAACCAAGAACTTAAAAACACCGCTGGCAGACATGCCTATAGAAGTTGGAAGCTGTCATATGCAAGTCCTTGATGCCCTAGTCATTGAAAATCACTGTAATTTTAGAGGCAGTTCTATCCCATACTTTCAGAAGGGAAATAATGTCATTGACCAACATTTTAAGATTGTTGAAATGGCTCTTACAACAACATACCTCATCTTTCCACCAGGAAACAGTATATGAATGCTAACGAATAGTAATGGCAGTAGATCGGGTTACTGGGATTATTGAGTGACTAAGTGTGGCTGTGATCCAGCATTCTTGGATTGCCTGTAGATGCTGTAACTCTTGTAGACCCAGTGGGGGTTCATTTTTCTGAAAGATCCCATAAAGGAAGCAGCAGAAAATGCACTTCTCCTGAGTGAGGTATGTTTCATATAAACTTTGTAGGACCATTTAAGGGTTTCTTAATTGTGGATGCATGTTCAGAATAGCTACAGATATTTCTAATGACTTCAACAACACCCACACATGCTACAGATCCATTGCAATATATGCCCATGAGAACAGCTGCACCAGGACAATTGATGACTATATAATTTACACAATGTGTAACTGAAGAGTTCAAAGACTTCTGAAAAGGAATGAAATCCAACATATCACATCAGCAGTGTCTCAGCCGACTATAAACAGACTGACCAAAAGATTGTTCATATTTTCAAGATTGCTTTGCAACAGACATTTGGAGAAAATGTCGTTTTGAGTCAAACATTTTCAGACTTCTTGTTCTTTCTATTGCAACACAGTGTATCCAACAACACACAAAGCACCAACAATATTGCTTTAGTTAAACCTTACATCCCAGGCTGCGCCTTCTGAAACCTAATTCAGGAAGAAGCATTCAAGACAAGCAAGTTTGTCATGCAGCAAGCAACCCTCTCAGGCAGAGAGATAACAATTTCTATTGGACTGGCAAAAGACTATAAAGAAGAACCAGACAGATCGAAGAAAACAAATGGTCTTCTCTCTTGTATCATAGAAACTGCTCCTTATAATATATGGAGACACATATTGATGAGCTAGAGATAAGAAATAATAAATTGTTTGCAGAATCAATCTAGAGAGACATACAAGTGGTAGTTACTCCAGAGCAGGGGTCTTCAAACTCGGCCTTTTTATGACTCATGGACTTCAACTCCCAGAATTTCCCAGCCAGCGTGCCTGACTGAGGAATTCTGGAAGTTGAAGTTCACACGTCATAAAAGGGCCGAGTTTGAAGACCCCTGCTCCAGAGTCACCAGTAGATTTGGACACACCAAACATTTTTGTCTGTGATAACAAACCTTACCCAATTTATATATAAAAACCACAACATCATGTAGATTGTATCTTGGCAGAGAAAGGTGTAGGGACTGAGTCTTTCTTAATAAGTATGCCTGTGACAGCTAATTAAGTATGTTGGTTTGCCTGTATATGATGTAATTTTTCCAAATTCATCAGAGTTAGTTCTTACAGAAGTTTCAGTAAAGTAAGCCACATCTACCCATGAATCAAGCATCTTTTGTTTAATTGGTAGAAAAGACACAATAACAATAGTAAAAATAGAAATAGCAATTATCATCCTCAAAGTTCACCAAACCATCTCTTTTATTGTCCAGTATATTAATTAGCCTAATATGAAAGTCACAGAATATGTATGTATGTCAATAGTATAAGATTTTTCAGCTCTTACTTTAATTTGTGCATTGTAATAGGCACATATATCCCACATACTAAAAAAAAGTCATGTCCCAATGAACTTTCTAACCTTTTCTTTTAACCTTCAAGCTGGATGTTTCAGCACTTTTGGAAAGCATTTTAACAGAAGCAAAACATGTCTGCTGAACCTTGTGAGTAGCAGTTTTAGTTTTAATGCACGACATGTGGAGCTTCTCTCCAGATATCGTGCAACATTTGAACACTAAAGCACTAATTTTGGCAGATTTCATTGCAAACAACGAGACCACATCCTACAACATGAAGACACTTGTGAAAACAGCCATTCCAGTTTAGTTGCTTCATTAATAGAAGTGTTGCCTCTGCTGCAAGCACGTTTTATAAATCAAAACATAGTTGTTAATAAACAGGGTCCAGAACCAGAATTGAACACTGAATAAGATATTGGTTAATATATTTACATTAGACCATTTACCCTGTTGAGTTGGAATGGATAGCTTGTTTTAATTTATCCAGAAATAAGAGAAAGAAAGAAAGAAAGAAAGAAAGAAAGAAAGAAAGAAAGAAAGAAAGAAAGAAAGAAAGAAGGAAGGAAGGAAGGAAGGAAGGAAGGAAGGAAGGAAGGAAGGAAGGAAGGAAGGAAGACAAGGATGAGGCACATGGTCTTACAACTCTTTTAACACCCTACTAAGCTATGATTTAACAAACTGAGCATTGAACCATTGAATGGGTCCCCCAAATAAGATGTTATTGAGAAACATCCCATACATTGATATTATTCCTAAAAAAAGCTTAACATGTTAGCTTAATTCTCATAGCTATCTTGGCAAATAATCAGAAATTATGCTACTGCTATCTAGTCAGTCTTCTATTATAAAGGTAAATATATAATTTGATAGCGGGGGGGGTGTGTGTGGAATGTAGCTAGAGCATTTTTTAAAAAAATTCAAAACAAGCAGCTATCTACCAAGTTCTTTCATCAAACATTGTTCAGTTTCTTAGAAAATGACATGTCACCAGGGCTCTTATGACAAGTCGTTTTATCACCTAGTAGGATACCTTCATTTTCAATCCTTGCTGTGAAATCTATCTTAAAATTAATACATCAGTTTTCCTAATAGCATTCGCACTAACCACATCATTATAAAGTACTTCCTGGGGTTGTTTTTTTTCCTCTCCTTTCTGTATGAGACATCATTCCATATTTGGTTGATAGCTGAAGAAAGATGCTTTTTACAGTCAGTGATGTTCCTTGGATCAATCAGTCCAGTTATTAAATAGGTATCTTTGCCTACGAAATGAATTACACCAAGCTTATGACACCTGCCAAGGATCCATTTAATCTGAAGAGTCTTTTCTCTTTGAAGAGGGGGAAAAATGATTTCCTACATTAATTAAACCAGAGAATGTATTTTACCCTTGGGAGAGGTTACAAGCAATCTTATTTTTGTGCTGCACAAATTGTTGCCATAAACTGAGAAAATTCATGGGAAAGAAATCACATTGTTCCAAAAGTGCTGCAGCCTAGCCAAAATAAAATAAAATGAAACTGCCATCCATCTAGCCCAGGGGTAGGCAACCTTGGCTCTTTTATGATTCATGGACTTCAACTCCCAGAATTCCTGAGCCAGCATGGCTCAACTTGGAAACCTCTCCCTTTCCTCTCAGCGTGGCTGGCTCAGGAATTCTGGGAGTTGAAGTCCACGAGTCATAAAAGAGCCGAGGTTGCCTACCCCTGATGTAGCCAAAGTTTACATTGAAGAAAAACAAGCATTGTGGTTGATTGGTTGTTGTTGCTATTGTTGTTGTTTTAAATTAACCAATTTATAATATGTTCTGACTTTATTTTAACCAAGGAGTAAGCAGTGCATTCTTATGACCACTACAATAGCTAATACAGCACTGTATATGCATTGATGACATAATTTAGTTCATTTTCTTACTAGGATATCTAATTTGTATTTAGGATCAAGAAACTTTCACCAAGTTCACCAGCTTTATCTCCTTGGGCCCTGTCTCCTCTTCTTAGTCCTCTTTTCCAGTCTGTTTGATGATTTTTGCTGAAGAATTAGATGGTGCCGAAAGGGGAATATGTTAACTAGCTAATTAATGAAAAACAGCTGAATAATGTGAATGGAAATCCTGACTGCAGGATCTTTTAGGATGTTGGAATGATCTTTTGTGCTTGTTAAGTCAATCATGAGATGTTTAGCAAATCCAACTTACTTAGAGAATTATAAATATCTAGACTGGCCTATGGACTTTCCATGAATATCTGAGGTTAAAGTGCAGATTATAGCAGTCAACAACCTGTCTTTTGCCCAAATGGAATTGTACTACTGAGCTTAATCTCGACAGCAGCAAATGTATAGTTCTGTGTAAATTTTTGCCACTATGCCACTAAATTTTAGTAAACAATGTCAGTTTGCTCACACTTGGGCTGAAGTCTTTATTCTCTCAACTTGAATGGATAATGTAATCCTCACGTGAAGAGGTGGATCTGTGAGAGGATCCAGGCATCTGTGTTGTCTTTAAACAATTTTACCTGGAGTTTTAGAAATATTTAGAAGCAGGTGAGTATTTTAAAACCCAAATAAGAATGGTGTTCAGTGATGTATTCTAATTAAATGCATATTTGTTTCAGAAATTGACAGCCTTGCAGATGGGATGCATTCTGGTACCCTCATCAAAGGGTCCTCTCTGTCCATCTGGAAGCTGTTCAGTTAGCTGTGTTCACTCAGAATTGCATGGAAATCTACACAAACACAAACACACACACACACACACACACACACACACATGGATGCCAGCTGCAGAAATAGCCCAGTTGTATATATTACTCAACAGGGAAAGAAGAAAAGGGTTTTGGCATTGTCAAGACACACACACACCCAAAATTGGACAAGTTAGCACAGGCAGTTTTGCTCCTTGCTTTCGGAAAGGTGCATTAGACGTGGGGGTGAGCCATATACCTCAGGGCTCTTGGGATACTGGGCATGCCAAGACTAATTCTCACATACAATCAGATGCTCCCCTACTCCAGATAATCGTCTTGAATGTCTCATGGCATGCGTTCGCATGGAAGAATCCAATGTGCAAAACCCCAGTAAAGCATCACTCGCTACACAGATGCTTTTGCTGCTGCTATTTTCACAATCACAGCTGCCCTTTTTGTAGCCACACGGCTCACAGAAATCCCAGTGTGGTACTGACAAGTAGGATTCTTTCACAACTGTTTTTCACATACTGTTTCTCGGTGTAATTTTGTGGGTGATAAGGAGGTAAATAAAAAGCATCCACTTCTCAGGTATGAATCCCAGCTCAGCTCAAGTGAGATACTGCTTGTGCCGTGTTGCATTGATTTAGTTTTATTTAAGTCCTGTGTTTAGGAAATAGTGATAGTGTTGTTTCCAAATGAAATAGGCAACATAATCCACTGTAAATTTGTATACAATCTGGAATGTTTCTTAAGGGCTCCACATCTTCTTTGCAGCCTATTTGGAATATTGTAAAGCCTAGTATTTGTTTTGTCAGGAGCTCTGATTCCCATTATAACAAACAGCAAGAATGTCATTCATCTAACATTGCAAAGATTGGTGTTCTTTCATTTACTAAACTATCCTTTGATTGTTTTAAAGGCATGCTTAACGCATGTGCTGTTTTGTATTTTTTTTCCTGTGAATAATTTTATTTTCTTTAATTAACATTTATTTCTCAATGCATCTCGAGCATGTGTCAAACACTGCAGATGCCTTCAGATTGATGGGATATGGACAATAGTTTATTGTCAGATGCTAGTTTGCATTGAACAGAATGAACATGCATGGACCAAAACTGGCTTTAGTTGTACAAACTGACCAAAATGTGCCCAATCTGATCAATGTAGTCCTTACCAATAGTAGAAAATACTGCATCTGGGCAGAGGTATGACTAAGGCTAATATTTTAGGATAGCCCTTTACATCTTCCTAAAAAGCATTAAACAAAAGTCTTGGTTGACTAAAGATGTGATAGATGGCAGAGGTGAATATATGTGGGCCCATCTCGTGATGGCCATGGGGTGAAGATCATTTGGGGCCCATCTGATGATGACCATGGAATGCAGAAGATTCTAATTTGTCATGTAGTGAAGGTTGTCTGAACATGTGGTTCAGCTGATAAATACATACAGGGAAGTGAAGATATTAGTTTGATTATGAACAAAAGGGCTAAAACATTTTGCGGAAAGTATGAACTGGTGTTATCTAAGTTGATGTGGATATGTATGACAGTAGAAATCCATTGATAGATGCAAGTAGCACTTTGGTGAATGGAAGAACCACATATGAATTTTAGGGGGGAAATGTACAATTTTCTGAGTGAACGGGATTCAGAAATTATTCTCATGTGTAAACTGGTTGAATGGGTGGGAACAAAACAAGACAATGCAAAAAAAAGTGATCAAGCCATTTACAGACTCTAGAGAATAGTGACAGATGCATATCTGCTTAGAAAAAGATCAGTTTGTTTTGAACATGCGAATTAAGCATAAATCTGTTCAGGTGAACATATATCTAAAAGCACAATTAAGCTGATGGAAGATTGAATTAAGGAAGGAAAAGGGATGTTGACAGAATCTGACAAACCATGTTTTGGTAAGTCAAGAGTTTCAGAGAAAAATGGATATAGAAAACAATGGTGAACAACTGGAGGAAAAGAAAGGATGTATTTTATGTGGGTGTATTATTAGAAAGTAAATTAATCTCCCAACAGAATAAATGGAAAATGACTGTAAGGTGAAATGGGAGCTACTTGGAACAGAGTTTTTAAAAAAGTATGTGTCCCAGAGAAAATTCAGTTATATGAATTGGAAATTTGAAAAATGATGTGTGTTGGGAAAAATAAAGGATAGCAGAATCGTAAAAAAAATGCATTAAAGAGAATGATTGCTGCAAAAATTAGGATTAGAAAAAGATAGGTTTAGAGAGAAAAAGATAGGTACAAGGAATATCATCAAAACGAGATACAATCAATTAAGAAGCAAGCATGAAAATACAAACCAATTTTGATGTATGTCAAGAGAAACATAATTGTAAGATGAGTGCAGTGAGAATAGATGCTTCAGATTTATATCTGGAGCAGAGAGGATAAAATGAATGGATGCGAGTTGATCATAAAAGTAAGTGAATGGTATGAAAGAATTACACTTGGGCAGTTTGTATCTAGAAAATTAATGATTGAATTATGGAACAAATATGTGAAAATACGTGTATAGGAAGAGAGAGGAACAGGAAGATTGGGGAAATGCTGGTTGGATAGAATGCAACCAATGGTGGATAAAAATAGTAGAAACAAGGATGGTTAGCAAGAATAAAAAGCATGGATGTCGTGGAAGGTTGGGCAAAGAGGGTAAATGAGAAAAAATTGTATAATTATATCAACTTTTGTACTTGCATCAAAATGTCATATACAGGTACGTGAGGGGTGGAGCTTGCATTATGATGTCACAATACAGATTTCATCGTCTCAATAAAATCTCAACACTGCAGGCATCCATGGTAGAAATACAGGTAGTCCTCAATTTACAACAGTTTGCTAAGTGATCATTTGAAGTTACAACGGCAATGGGGAAAAAGTGACTTATGACCATATTTCACACTTATGACCGTTGCAACATCCCCATGGTCACATGATTTACATTCAGATGCTTGACAACTGACTCACATTTATGACAGTTGCAGTGTCCCAGGGTCATGTGATCACTTTTTGCAAACTTCTGACAAAGTCAATGGGAAAGCCAGATTCACTTAACAACCATGTTATTAATTTTACAACTGCACTGATTCACTTAACAAATTTGGCAAGAAAACTCATAAATTGTAGGCAAAACTCATTTAACAAATGTTTCACTCAGCAACATAAATTTTGGGCTCAATTGTGATTGTAACTCAAGGATTTCCTGTATCTGGAGTGGTAAAGTAAACGGTGTTGGTGTAAATTAGATACAATTGTATTTCCCTTTCCTCTCTTAATGCCTTTATCCCTTCAATTCATAAATTCTTACTCCATTTCTGAACTTTGTACAAAGTAGCTTACTTCAAAAGGGAATCACATGTTGGATATGTATGTGTATATGTGCCTATGATATAAATTGTCACTTGTTATTTTCTAACAATGCTGCAAGTACCATAATTTGTTTTCCTATATTATTTTATAGTGTAAAAGTAACAAATTTTAATGTCTGCTGTGTTTCTATTTTAGGTGAAAGCAGCTTCCAAATACGTGGATGTGCCTGTAAGCTTTATTTAAATATAGCACTCTTTTTTTTCTCCCACCCTCTTTGTAATGGAAGTGATGCCTCTTTACAATGATTACAGTAATTGGCTGTTCTCTTAATCAGTGATGATAATGAGGCCTTTTAATCAAAAGTTTATGAGAGCTGATCTTTTTTGGATCTTTCTCAGTGATCTTTGTAAAGTCTGGTTATCTGTCAAATAAAACATATGTTAAAAATAAATGTTACGCAGTGAAAATATGGAACAAAAATTATGAAAATTTGCAATGTATTTCATTATAACTATATAGCCACAGTCGCTTTGTAAATTATCTGTCCCAGATCACAAAACATAATCACTGCTCTTTGAGATGTAGAATAACTTTTAAGAACCAGTGCAAATTGGCTGTAACCTGGCCTTTTTGCTGAACAGTGACCTCAGGAAGGAGATCAGAGTAAGGAGAGTTTATTATGCAGTGTCAGAGACTCTAGGAAGTTCCTGTTGGATCATACTACCATTCTCAACATCTTGAAGTAGTGAAGATTTCCATGGCTGACATGGAGGCAGGCTAATTATGGGATCAGCTTAGAGGGAAAGGCGTGTGAGGAAAAAGAAGGAAAGAGGAAGGTAATTCTTCATTTTGGATGGAAAGAATATTACCGTGTAAAAAATCTAGGCAGATGGTAAGAATGCAGATGTGGGAATCCTCAAGTTCCTAACAAGGAACAGCAACTCAATTCGTCTTTCGAAACCAGAGAAACTGGCACTAGATCGATTCTCATTGTTGTTACTGGGTACGAATCTGATGGGCCTCTTTCTTTGCTTCCTTGAGTTTTGTGCCCTTTCTCCCAGGAATGACCAAGTAATTGGAGACGCCCTGAAATACAGTAAAGCCTGACATAACATTGTTTGAAATGAATAAAAGCTCTGCATCAGAATCCAGAATAGCAGGTGCTCAGAGGTTTAAAGTAGACAAACAAAGCTAGAATGAGTGGGCTGAAATGGAATTATGTTTGTTTTACATTCCACAGCAAACAGTTCCAACAGCTTGTTTACTGTTGCACAATGTAATAATTATCACTGTTACTATTATTAATAATATATTATACCACTATTATTGCTATATTATCATTATTTATTTATCAATTGCATTGCTATCCCATCATTTAAAAAAAAACAACTCTTAGCTATAAGTTTCCATACAAGGGAGGAGGAGGAAGAGGAGGAGGAGAAAGAAGAAGAAGAGGAGGAATTTCTAGACTGTTGCAAAGTCTTGGTACAGATCAAAAGGAAAGCATAGTAGTTAATTCCCTCCAATTAATTAATGCACAATCACCAATCCAATAAATTAAATATTTACAACTAAGACAAGATAATCACAACATCCATACGTATTGAAAGGAACACTCTATATAGTACAGCAGAGTCTATATTCAGTCCAAAGCCTATATATCCTAAAAGCTACCTACCTTAATAAGAGTAGAATAAAATAACTTCTTCAAAGGCCATCCAACTTTCCCAGAGGCAAAGTAGAAGAGGCAGCTGATTTCAAAGTTGCTGGGCCATCTCCAAAGACCTGGGGAATGAGGAAAGAAAGACAATGGTGCCTAGAGAAATGTGAGGAGCAAGCATATTGTAGGGAGTGGATAAGGGGGGATTGTAATGGTATGTAAGAAAGACCTTGGTAGCCTGGGCAAAGAGACACTGCCAAGGGAACAGACAAATAAGAGATAGCATAGCCCACAGATGGATAGTAGATAGGGCAAGAAGCTCAGAAGAGACCTTCCCTAGTTTCTCAGGCTGTAAAGCAGATGTGTATGGAGGAGTGTACTTTCATGCTTACAAGATTGATGTCAACCACACAGGGTAAACCAGATAGGAATCACAACCACATGAGCTACTTTCTTTTAAAGCTACGTTGAGAGAATCATGCAAGTATGAATTTCTCTCTGACTCCTTTACAGCACAGTCTTGAACATGTTAACTGTCATTTTAATATTTATTTTCCTAAATGTTAAACAGCCTTTTAACTTTAAGGCAAAAATAATTTTTGACAGGAAAATGGTGAGCGGTAGATAAGTGGTATATATATATTAAAGACCATGTTGAAGACCTTTCTACAAAAAAACCCTTTATTATTCCTTTTCTTTTTTTAAAAAAAAAGGTGCTGCAGCCGGTTATTTAGAGCTTGGATTAGAACGAAAAGAGTCCTTGAAGATCTCAGGCAAAGCACTTTACATATCTGAAATTAACATTTAAATTAAGTTAAAGTGCAAGTTAAATTAAGTTTAAGTTGGAGTCGGGAATTATGATTGTTAAAGCAGGAGACAACTGCAGGCATTTGAGTTTGAGGATTTACCGATAAGAGCCCCTGCTCTAAATTTTCATTTCCAAATTGTGTGTACATATATCCATGTTTATTAAGATAAATTATATAGACAGTGGCTGAGTGTAAAAGTTCCTTCAATATAACTTTATGGAAAAAAGACAAGAAAAAAGTTAAACATAATTTATATGCCTTTATTTTATATTTTCACTTGTCCAAAATGTTGATTTTTATTGTATAATATTACATATTTGTTCATCTAAAATATGTCCTGCACACTCATAAAGCCCAGTGAGATATTCTTGATATTATCCTATTTTAGCTTCACAACCACTCTTTAAAGTAATGTGAGATGGAAGGTAAATACACACACCCACACCCGCAGCTGCTCCACTAAACATTACAAGGAAGCAAAGTTTGGCAGCCATTTTCCTCTAGTTCAAACTCATTTTTCCCCCTACTGCAATACAATATTACTGGGTGGGTACATCTTGCAGGGGGGAAAAAATCTTAACTTATCAATTAACTAATATTAATAATTGCTTTGCATACAAGGAAGGAAGGTAGAATGAAAAATACCAGGACACCATGGCTTAGGCATGTTAAAATCACATTTCCAATATTGCCATTTTTCTAGATCAATAGACTTTTTAAAAAGACAGTAAAGACCTCTCTTCCTGTAATATCAAAAATCCTCTCCTTTATGTATGCACAGATGCAGAAATCTTTTCCCTAAAGAGGAAAACAAGAAGAAAATAGTAAAGAATCACCGCTAGATTTTTAAAAACTTTTTATTTTATTTTTAAGACCATCCATCTCCCCTACAAGATGAGTCTAGACCAGGGGTAGGCAACCTTGGCTCTTTTATCACTCGTGGACTTCAACTCCCAGAATTCCTGAGCCAGCCATGCTGAGGGAAAAAAGAGAGGTTTCCAAGCTGAGCCATGGTGGCTCAGGAATTCTGGGAGTTGAAGTCCTCGAGTGATAAAAGAACCAAGTTTGCCTACCCCTGGTCTAGACAGTTTATCATTACATCCTTGGATTTACAGCAGTCTTTAGGTTAGCTATGCCATTCCATCAGCCCTGACATTTCACCTTTTGAATTGCCAATATTATTAAAGAGAACCTCTCCCCCACCCTACCAACATACATACTAACACACACAAACAAAACTCTGCAGAAAGAAGCAAGCTGCAGCCAAAATTTGGGCATTACAATTTAGTCAAAAGCTTTGCTCTCTTATAGCAGCTGAACAACTATCCTGTCTAATTCTGGAAAGTTGGTTGTTTGGAATTAAATAGTTGCAGCACTAATAAATTTTATTGCATTACAACCTTAGTGCAGTTCACTTGCTGAATATTGCCTTGAAAAAAATATCACCGTCATATTGTACTGTATATTGTTCTCATTGTTGTTGTTTAAATTAATACCTTGTCATTGTTTCAATAGGTGTTAAAAATGTTACTGACATCTTAGAGCCAATCATTGCCCTTTGCTTGATAATTGTATTTTTGTTTATATACACAAACACACACACAGAGAGAGAGAGAGAGAGAGAGATGCAAAAATGTCCATACGCACACGCACACCAAGATATGCACACACCTTCCTCCTGCTTCTCAAACTTCCTAATTTTCACCCAGGAAATGGGTGTTAACTAACTTCAATTTACAGTGGATGACAATCACATCTCATAGAGAAATGATACTTTGTGATCTGCAGTAAAACACAGTAATAAAAGTAATGACACTCGTTATTAAGAAACTTCCCATGCACCACCAGCATTTAAGGTTTGTGGCAGCGTTTATAATGACTCTTATTTTAGCATTTTAATGGGTTTCCTTTGAGATGAGTTTGATTCCATTATATCAAAGCGTGTAACTTACTTACTGATTGTTTTTTCCCCCAAATTATTTCACTTATTAGCTTTTGGTGAGCGTAATACAAACTGTCATAATATCTTGCAAACTGTAAATTCTGATTTAAAGGACTTTGGTGTGTGGCAGCTCCACAGGAATGGCAAGAGATGAATGGAGCAGTTTTATACTTGCTTACTCAAAAGGCAATCTTGCTGTTTTCAATCGGACCTATTCCCACATGGAAGGTTGCAAATGCATTGGAAATACAGTTATGGTACAATCTGACCCAAATTAGCTAGAATTAAAGGATTGTTACCTTCATTGGGCTAATGTAAATTATCACATTTCCATCAGCAATAATACATTGACAACCTATATCTATCACTTGAAGGTTTTTGCTGATTTTAACAGGTAGGAAATAGATTTGGGGGAAAATAAAATATAGCTATAACTCCAACCGATATTTTCTTTTTAAATATATATGTTTGATTGGGTACTCAGAACTGAATATAAATATTTCAAGAACCTTTGGCACATTAAATGTCTATGGAGATTCTCAAAAGTCTTCAAAGAAAAACAAGAAAGTCCAGCTGCCTCTTGAAAAAGCACCTTTGGGACTTTGGCACATTAGATTTGAATAGGTCTGAAGGTTCCCTTTTTAATATTAGAGAGTATTTTCTTGGAGAAGATGATTCTAAAGAGGTGACAATGAAGCCACATGGGTTGTTGTGGTTGTGGTTGTGCTAATTAGGTCAGGAAGAGAAGGAAGGAGTGAGAGAGACAGGAAAAAAAAGATTTGATCTATGCAAACCAATATTTAGGTGCTTTAGCTACCTGCTACACACAGCAGAAAGATTTTACTGATTCCCAAATAAGTCTCAATGTGTCAACTAGAATAGGTCCCTCAGCCATAATGTGAAGGGAAATAGAAGAAGGAGAATATTCAGTGCTCACACCACTGAATAATCCGACTGTCTTGGAAAGTTCATGCTTCTTCCTTCTTCCTTCTTTTTAATTTCCTTTCCATCTCACTCTTTTTCTCCACACAGAAACCAGGGATGGACGTTGCTGATGCCTACGTGACCTTCGTTCGCCATTCTCAGGACATTCTGCGTGATAAGGTCAATGAGGAGATGTATATAGAAAGGTTATTTGATGTAAGTAGATGCCCCCTCCATCTTGGAGATAACAAGAGGGAGACTGGCAAAATGTGACAAAATGGGACAGGAGGATAAGTCACATTTTGAGATAAATGATGAATGATAATGTTCTCTTTTTTTCTTTTTTCTTGTTTTCTCTTTAATTTTGAAGGAAATTTCTGTGGTTTTTTTTCTTTTTTGATTGATACTCAACCTATCTGCTACTTGTCTGCTCTAATGGCTTTCTCCAAGCCTCTCTGACTTACTTTCCCTCTGTTTAGATTTTAGCATAAGTGCACATTAAATCAATGCTTATCACTCTGACAGTAAGAACGTATCCATCATTTTTCTTAGCCTTAAAGTCTTGTTTCCCAACTAGGAGAGAAAGTGAACACTCAGAAAAAGTCCATTTGTGATCTGATTGAAAGTAAAACTTTTTGCTGAAGGACCAGCAACTTTACCCATGATTCGACCCATTTTTTTTCAAAAATGAAAAATGAACATACATTATTATTAGTAGTAGTATTAATATCCTTAGTAATAGATACAATTGTGATTTTGAATATAGTTGTATGGCTTTCGATTAAAAATTAGTTTGAAAATATTGGAATGTTTCTGTATCCATTGTCCAATCTGAATATGTAAGGTTAATTTTGAGGTTGGATTCGATTCCAGCTGTGAAAGAGGATTGTACCACCCAGTTATTTTAAAGGGTTATCTAAGATTTTATTTGAATATCATGCATTTTTTTTGTTTCTTTGTCTTTCTGATGCTTTTTCTCTCTCTAGAATACATTTTTTTTGTCCTGGCAGTAATTGTATAGCCTAGCATTTCAACTTATGGCAGGTGGTTAAATATTCCTGCTCCCGTCACTTGTTAGGAATGCATGTTTCTTTGTGTATATGTTTGTGCAAATTGTACGACAGCTGCCTTTGTCTTTGCTCTCCTACCGCTCCATGCTCTAAGTTCTCTACCCTCCTCTGTGTTCTGGTATCCCAATTTGAACACCTTCAGATTCCCTGCAGGTTTGTTTTACCTGTTTTCTTGCTTATATTGGATTGAAAAGCTGTTTGTCTGCCATGTCCCCAAATTTTCCAAATTCCTTTTACGATTGAGTCTCGTCTTTATTCCCATTTTCCTTCCCACTGAAGCCTCTTCCAACTGTGCAATTCTCTTTGTTCAGTCCTCCTTTCCCCATGAGATTAAAATGGAACTTATCTCCCATGTCAAATGTTTTATCACATTATATCAAGTGGCATGAATTGGAGTCAAATAATCTTCCTGTGTATATCTACTAGCATGACCCATATCCACCGAGAATGCCTCATTCATGCATAAAGCCCTCCAGAGATTCTTTTCCTCTTAAGAGAATTTAAATGTGAGACGCAAATCACCTTTCCACTTGAGGCAGTCCTTTTCTCTCGGTTATACACTTGCTAGCACTCTCCCCATCACTGTAAAAATTCTCCACTTAGCAATACATTTCCAGGGATTGTTCTTTTCAGGGGTAGCCTTTGCACTGAACATTTTCCAGCATGTATCTCAGCCACTTGCCCTGACCCTCTCAAATGGAATAAGTATCACAATCATATCACAATCAAGAATGGAATGGAATGGAATGGAATGGAATGGAATGGAATGGAATGGAATGGAATTTATTTATTTTTTTAATTCCATTTATATCCCGCCCTTCTCCGAAGACTCAGGGCGGCTTACAAGCTTAGCAGTAGCCTTCATTCTATGTATATGCCTGCTTATTAGGGCTTTCACACACACCCCCAAGCGGCATTATTACAAAGTCAGCTTAATTGCCCCCAACAATCTGGGTCCTCATTTTACCTACCTCGGAAGGATGGAAGGCTGAGTCAACCTTGAGCCTGGTGGGATGCGAACCTGCACTAATTGCAGGCAGCTGGTGTTACTTAAGGAGGCATTAGCCCACTGCTCCACCAAGGCTCATAATGGAATGGAATAGAATAGAATAGAATAGAATAGAATAGAATAGAATAGAATAGAATAGAATAGAATAGAATAGAATAGAATAGAATAGAATAGAATAGAATGGAATGGAATGGAATGGAATGGAATGGAATGGAATGGAATGGAATGGAATGGAATGGAATGGAATGGAATAGAATAGAATAGAATAGAATAGAATAGAATAGAATAGAATAGAATAGAATAGAATAGAATAGAATAGAATAGAATAGAATAGAATAATAGAATAGAATAACAGAGTTGGAAGGGGCAGAATAACAGAATAATAGAGTTGGAAGGGACCTTGGAGGGCTTCTAGTCCAAGCCTCTGCTCAAGCAAGAAACCCTATACCATTTCAGACAAATGGCTATCCAGTCTCTTCTTAAAAATATTAATAAATTTATTAATAAATGAGTTTTTATCTAAACACCCTCTTGGCAGAACATGAACTGTATAACAAAAAGCAGTTTGAAGCACATCTATAAACCATACAGGCCCCATAGGAAGATACAAGTATACATTGGACAACACCTGGGCTAGAGCCACAACTTTTGAGGAACATTTCCAAAAAGTGGTAAGGCGTAAAAAAAGGGAACCTGTGGCTCTTGAAATGGTTTTTAGAGATGTCTGCAGGGAGGGAGTCAAATAAAGTCAAAATGGAAGCCTCAACCATGCAATCAAAAGCCCCAATCTTTTTTTTTCATACATTGTAAAAAAAAAGGGGAAGGAAGGAGTTTTGATCACATGGTTGGGATGACCATCTTGATGTTTTTGTTCCCATTCGATGGACACCTCTGAATGTGGTTGAATGAAAACTCCCAAGTGTCCCATTATGGCGATGGTGAGGATCACTGAGAGTTTTGTTTGAAGCACTGTTGACAAAATTGGCTTGGCTTCTATTCGAATCATAAATGCCAAAGCAACAAAAAAAAAGTTTATTCTCTCTTCGCTTTCCATTTGATTCTTTCCCTTCCTTGCTTGGAATTTTTTTTAAATGGCATTTTATTAATATTATTGTTAATACATTTACTGAACTATTAATTTTGCTTTCTTCTGTTCCTAAAATCATCGACTTTATACTGCTTAATACTCATTTCCTTTATAAAGCCTCGTTCCTATGGGTTAGAATAGCAGGGTTATTTTCCTTGGAAAATATTAGCATTTGCGGGAAAGTGCTCAGTGGATTAGGACGCTGAGCTTGTCAATCAGAAGGTCGGCAGTTTGGCGGGTCAAATCCCAAGTGCCGCGTAACAGAGTGAATGCCTGTTACTCGTCCCAGCTTCTGCCAACCTAGCAGTTCGAAAGCATGTAAAAAATGCAAGTAGAAAAATAGGGACCACTCCGGTGGGAAGGTAACAGCGTTCCATGCGCCTTTGGCGTCTAGTCATGCCGGCCACATGACCACGGAGACATCCTCGGACAAGCGCTGGCTCTTCGGCTTTGAAACGGAGATGAGCACCGGCCCCTAGAGTTGGAAACGACTAGCACGCATGTGCGGGGGAACCTTTACCTTTACCTTTATTACTGTACTGCACTCGTGAATCACATTTGTTCTGTAACTTAAATTTATCGTGGAAAAAAGCCATCAAAATTTTGGTTCAGATTACTGGAGGACATTGTGAAAGTCTACAATCAGCATCTAATAAGGGTCACTTTATTCTCCAAGAACTGTTTATTGAAATGCAACCATTTTTTAAAATTCTATTAAATTCTAGCCACAGTGAAGGAGTAATGAGAAAGAAAGGATCATTTATAATGTGCAGTTAATGGTTTAGTGCCAGATATGTCCACCCTCATATTTATATGCTACTTCTGAAACTGCCTTGAGGATGTATTTCCAGTGTATTCCCTGATGATTTAAGTTCTGTAAGGTAGTTTAACATCTTCCATTATCTAGACAGAATGAATCCCACTATCTTATCAAGAACTCATCTTAAATCAGATCCTATAACTTTACATAAGCGGTTAAGAAATCAGAATTTGATAGAGCTGCAGTTTCTCTGTGGCCCATTAGGAATTTTGGCATCTACTGATGAAACCTGGAGATTGAGGAGAACACTATAATCATGTTATCTATCTTTGATTTTAGTTGAACATCAAGACTGGGAGCCTAATATACTTTATCAGTATAAACTAAATTATAAGCATTGAAAACATATTTGTTCATCCTGGTCTCCAATATCCATCAAGCATTGGTTTTCCCCCTTCCCATTTCCTATCCTTCTTTCTATCAACCAGGGAGGTTCAGTATAGACTTTAGTTTTGCAAACCCCTCCAAAAAACCTAGGAAATTGTCTATAATGGGAGTCCCCAACCCCTGGGCCTCATTACCAGGCCGCAGCCTGTTCAGAACAGGGCCATGCAAGCAGCAGACCAGTGCCTCCACTCATGTGAACTTCCCCTCATGTGTGCAGCAGCTTCTTGCGTTCGCACACAGAGCTCCCCTTACACAAGCAGTGGCCATCTTGAACTCATGGTGGCCACTTGCCCTCATGTGCAAAGCTTCCCTTGGGTGAGCACCAGTCACTTGCCCTTGAACAAGAAGCTCCCTTAATGCGAGTGATGGCCATCTTGTGCTCACATGCGAAACTTCCCTTCACACAAATGGAGCTGCACGTACTCAAGAGCACCTGCCTACCACTCACAAGGAACTATCCCAGTGATGGGATTCAGCCAGCTCACACCATTTTGTCAGAACCAGTAGCTAATTTTTTGTTGCCCAGGCCCAGAATGGACTTCTGGAAGCGGCATCCACACAGAGAACCAGTTGTTCACATATTTGAATCCCACCACTGAACTATACCCTCTCCCCACCACTGTCAGACCACCAAGCCAGAAAGTTTGGGGACCACTGGTTTAAAATCCTACTTTGAAAGTGAAATTGAACTCTGTTTGACAACCCTGATTGGTAAGGCAAAGCTTAAACCACAAATTCCTGACCCAGTAGTTCTGTAGGTTGTTTTCAAACAAGCTCCAAAACACACAGTGGGTAAGAGGGAGAAGCTGCTTACTTTAATCTCTTATTCACACATCAATAAATCAGTGGTGGACTGTTTATATGTTTATAAATAAGTCATAATTTATTTATTCATTTATTAAATTTATATCTTGCCCATCTCCCTAGTAAAGTGACATTGGGCAGCTTACAGATCATAAAAAGGTAATTAGAAAAACAATTAGAACTATGAAAATTAAAATTTTAAAACTATGCAAAAACAACAACAACCCAGAATCAAGGAGATGGACAGCACAGGGAAGAGGTCTTCTTGCCCCATCAACTACCTCCACCAATGAACAACCTCTTTGAGTCCACAAACCAACAGGCAAGATCAAGTTTTAATAACCTTCTGGAAGGCCAAAATTGTGGGAGCAGTTTTCACCTCCAGTAGTAGGGAGGTCCACAGGATCAGAGCCACAACAGAAAGGGCTCTTCTCCTTGACCCCATCCTCTGGAATCCTTAGCAGACAGGTCCATTGGGGTAAGACGATTTCTCAGATACCCTGGACTCATGCCATATATTTAATAACAGACTATGTTATAACCAATTTTGTGTAGTGGTTAAGGCATCAGGCTACAAGCTGCCCTGGGCACAAAGCCAGCTGGGTGATCTTGGGCCAGTCCCTCTCTCTCAGCTCCAGGAAGAAGGCAATGGCAGACCCCTTCCAAAAATCTTACCAAGAAAACTACAGGGACTAGTCCAGACATCTGCCAAGAGTCAACACTGACTCAAAGGCACTAAAGAAAATTTATCATTTAAAAAAAACAGATTGCATCTCCCTATGTTTATATAGAGGGAACAAAAAGAATATAGCTTTGCAGATGCTACTGCATGCTAACAATGGTGCAGATATATGTACTTACATATACAATATACATATACCAATACCCGTACAAGTCTATTGTAGAGCAGAATCTCTAGGACAGGGGTCTGCAACCTTGACAACTTTAAGACTTGTGGACTTCAGCTCCCAGAATTCCTGAGCCAGTTATGCTGCACTAGGAGAATCCAAGAGTAGGTGAATAGTGCAGTGATGCTAGAGCACCAGAGAAGTTCATTTCCCATTGCAAATAGCAGCTACAAGCCTTCCTTTCTGAACATAGACCATTGCAATTCAGAGTTTCCTTAATTCAATTTGCTCTCTTTCCCCTTTCTTTCAAAAAAGAAAAATTAACAGTTAAAGGCCAACTCTACAATTACTGTCATATTTAGTCTGCCTTTGCACCACCCCTGACTCTGTGAAATCTCAATCACCACTAATCCTGTCATGAAAACCACTGTGTTCATTAGAGCAGTGTAAATCCTTTGACTACATGCAAAGCATCTGCATTTGAATCATTAAAGCAGCCACATCTTTGGCCAGGTTCACATACCTAATTCCAAAGGTGCTCCTAACTATCTCCCCAAGAGAAGTAGCTATGCATGGACACTCATGTGGATCCAGGAGAGCTTCTGAGGTAGCCAGAAAGAAACACAAAAGAAAACTTGATCTGCACTCGCACAGGTTCTAAAGCACCTATTTCAAATGATTTGCAGTGTTCTAATATCAGTACTGAAGAATATATAGCATTATGAATAGGGAAAACAGACAACAAAGTACAGGGAAGTAAGCCATGAAGCCAAGCCCCTAGGTTTCATAGGATATTGATTACAGAATCCACAAATGGTGCAGATGGCCTTTCTAACTCCTCAGTACAGACGATTAATTCTCTAGCCTGTCCCTTGCACAAACATACTTCTTAAAAGAAAAAAAGAGCATGTTTTTTGATATGAGAAATCAAATCATCCACTGAAGCTCCTAAGAATGCAAAGATCCAAACAAAAATTAATTTATTTCCCCCCCTTCTTATATTCCTTGAAGACACAAGCCTGTCCAAGCAGAAGATCAGGATTAAGGCAGATGTGCTTACCAGCTAGCTCATCTGCTTAAGTCTGACAGTCTCTGAGATCAGTGATTAAAAAACCATCTCGAACTTTGATGAAATCCACAGTCCCCATAATATGCACTCCCTGATTGCTTTCTTTGATAGCCCCCACCTAGCCCGTCTGCCTAAACCGGAAGTAGGAAGCATTTGACTGGAGATGATAGGCGGATTATATGGGTCAATTATACCCTTAATCTGCCTTCTCTGCAGAGATTAAATGTTCATAGATTGACTCCGTGTATTTGGCTTGTTCTGAGTAGTTACCAGATCAGGAAGGTTGCCCTTACTGAAAAGTCTGGTAAGAACTTAATCATGCAATGATAGGCTGCTGATACGAGGAAACCAACTGCTCTGTGCTTCCAGAGAAGGATAGATTTACCATTTCACTGCTGCTACCTAGAAACAGTTGTATAACATGGGCCTAGATTTGCCAACAGAATAACAAAGCTGGAAGGGACATTGGAGATCTTCTAGTCCAATGCCCTGCTCAAGCATGAAGCCGTATACCATTACAGACAAATGGTTGTCCAATTTCTTCTTAGAAACCTCCAATGTTGAAGCACCCACAACTTCTGGAGGTAAGCTGTTCTTCTGAATAATTGTTCTAACTATTAAGAAATTTCTCCTTAGTTCTAGGTTGGTTCTCACCTTGATTAATTTCTATCCATTGCTTCTTGTCCTGCCTTCAGGGTGCTTTGGAGAACAGGTTGACCACATCTTCTTTGTGACAACCCCTTAGAAATTGGAACACTGCTGTTACGTCATCCCTAGTCCTTCTTTTCATTAAACTATACATACCCGCTGTGTACTCCCATTAATGTGGGAGTTGCTTGGAAAACACCTTACTGAGTAAAAGCGGGGTGAGACAAAGGACAGAGCTACAACCAGTCCAATAGAAAGGATGAGTTGGTTCAAAAGCCTTCCTAGATGATAAAGCTGTTTCCAGTGTTTAAGGAAGGGATAATTTAGTGCGACAGTGATATCTTGTTGTATATGCCCTATTATTTCAGAAATGATTTTTTTTTCTGGCTGCACAAAATGGAGCTGCTTTGTGGATTAGTAGAGGGAAATTGCACCACAACACAAAAAAATTGAATCATCTAGGTGGCCTGCTTCTCTTTGCCAAACCGCTTCCCTTTAACAAAAATGAACACATGCTCAGAAGCCCTCAGAAGGTGGTGAATGAACCAACAGTGTCTAGAAACAGTGCTGTGTAGAGCTGTGTAGAAACAATGCTTCACAACAATTTGACTGAAGTGAAGTATTCCTTTGGGTTCACATTTGTTAGAGAAGATATTTATTGCTAAGAGGTTGGACCTGACCCAAATTCAAGTCTACTCTCATCCAAAGCTGTTGAAAATCTTCACTTTAAAGGAGAATATTTGTAGCTCATTGTTGGCATGAAGAGTCCTTGGTGCTCTCTGAGCTTGCTTATTTTCTTGCAGATATTTCATTACCCAAACTAGGTAACATCAACACCCAATTATGCTAGAAATAAAGCATAATTAATGGAGATATCAATCAATCAATCAATTAGAATAGAGCTGGAAGAGACCTTGGAGGTCTTCTAGTCCAGCCTCCTGCTCAAGCAGGAAACCCTAGGTAAAAGGTAAAGGTAAAGGTTCCCCCGCACATGCGTGCTAGTCGTTTCCGACTCTAGGGGGCGGTGCTCATCTCCGTTTCAAAGCCGAAGAGCCAGCGCTTGTCCGAGGACATCTCCGTGGTCATGTGGCCGGCATGACTAGATGCCAAAGGCGCACAGAACACTGTTACCTTCCCACCGGAGTGGTCCCTATTTTTCTACTTGCATTTTTACGTGCTTTCGAACTGCTAGGTTGGCAGAAGCTGGGACGAGTAACAGGCGCTCACTCTGTTACGCGGCACTCGGGATTTGACCCGCCAAACTGCCGACCTTCTGATCGACAAGCTCAGCGTCCTAATCCACTGAGCCACCGCGTCCCTTCAGGAAACCCTATACCATTTCAAATAGGTGGTTGTCCAATAATAAGCTATAATTGACCCCCAAAATTTGAACCAAACAAGACAAAGGATACTTCATTTGTGCATCAGCCGTGGCCAGTAGACATATTTCTGAGGAGCCTTGGACATGAATCTGTAGTCTTAAACATTCCACTTGTGGGAGTATAATTTAGAAGCCCTTAAACAGCACAAAATGATTAGGTAGTTCTTTTAGTGAGAACAAACAAAATCAGTTATGTGCTTTAGTCTGTGTTTGGTCATCTTTGGAGCAAAATTTCTA
This sequence comes from Vipera ursinii, assembly GCF_947247035.1. Taxonomy (NCBI): domain Eukaryota; kingdom Metazoa; phylum Chordata; class Lepidosauria; order Squamata; family Viperidae; genus Vipera; species Vipera ursinii. The sequence goes on along the minus strand of NC_139513.1, from coordinate 32,363,645 downwards.
CCATCTAAACTCCAGCCATGTCCAGCTGCTTCATGTCCCATAGTTCCTCTGAGGTCAAGAAGACTTTCAGATTCCAGGTTCTGCATTTCTGGAGAAGCAACTTAGCAATAATTTCTATCACAATGTGAAATGAAGCTAGAGCTTCAATAGAATCGCCAGCAGTATCTATGGAAGTCCATGAAACCCTTTGGATGTCATACTTCTTGAGAACAAGCCATCTTAATGGCTCTCCCACACTTATAGACATTTTAAAATGGTCAACTCTCATCAAAAAGTGGGCAGACTGTGACAACTTTCAGTCTCTGGCTGCTTTCTTCTTCACTGAGATTGAGTATGGTTTGCTTCATGTGCTGGACTAGTAAAACATTAGGACAGCCTAGTGGTTGCCACATTTATAGTCCACAAGATGGGGGCAGACTTATTATTTCTAGTGATTATGTTCTCTCTGGTGTTCACTGGTTGACAAGATACCACATTTTTTGGTGAATTTATTGATGTATGCACAACTCCCCTGCAGGAAAAGAATTGTCTGCTAGGTGAACATGTAAACTTTAGATATTGTATAGGAAATGTAAAATAAGGCTTAATGTCAGATTTAAATCTTGTACTCTATTTATTTTCTGGTTAAATACTAGCTTGGTAGATGAAGTATATCTTTGCCATATATTCTTGTTTGTTCTAGATGTCTTTAATATAGTTTGTACCATTTTTCTCTACATATTATCATTTAATGCACTCTAGGAACTAGGAGTATACAAATTGTTCTTGATCTGACATGTTTGTCCTGTATTCCAAATTCAGGATAAAAATGTGCTTGTCCTGAAAGTTTTTTGCGAGATCATAAAAATACATGGTATTTTTTTTTTGCCCCTACTTGGAACAAATTCAGGATTGGCAGGCATAGTTTTGAGGTTTTCAGATTATGCCAAGCATGGCCATTAGAATTTTTATTTATTTATTTATTTATTTATTTATTTATTTATTTATTTATTTATTTATTTATTTATTTATTTATATATACCGCCCTTCTCCCGAAGGACTCGGGGCGGTGTACAGAGCAAGGTAAGTATACAGTAAGCAATAGTTAAACAAATGAAACCCCAAAATCTATCAGGCCAGGCCGGCTTGCTGGAATAGGTAGGTTTTTAAGTCACGCCGGAAGGTGCGAAGGTCGGGGGCCATCCGGATTTCGGCAGGCAAGCATTCCAAAGGGTTGGCGCACCCACTGAGAATGCTCTCCCCCTGGGGGCCACCAGCCGGCATTCTCTGACCGGTGGCACCCTGAGGAGGCCCTCTCTGTGGGAGCGCACAGGACGGAGGGGTGTTGACGCTGGCAGTAGGTGCTCCCGTAGGTAATCCGGACCCATGCCATGTAGGGCTTTGTATGTCATCACTAGCACCTTGAATTTCACTCAGAAGGCAACTGGAAGCCAGTGCAGCTCACGGAGGAGAGGTGTAATATGGGAGTATCGGGAAGCCCCCAAAAGTGTTCGTGCAGCTTGCCTTGTGCTTGTTGATTAGTTTGTTTTGGCTTCAAAAAATGTCCCTTAGGTAGTAGAATCACAGGGCCTGATCATATTGTTGCTGCTACTGACTTAGGATGGGTGATGTGTAGAGTGCTATTTATTGACTCGGGGCTAAAAAGCCATATTGGGCTATTCTGTGCTGCTTCTTTTGTGCAGAGAAGACTGCTCTCACCTGTATTCTTCTCTATCTAATAGGTAAGTTAGATTGTTTTTTATTCTTTACTGTGGAGTTTATGTGATGAAATTGCATGAGTGTTTCGTATTCTGTTTTTTTCCCTTTGCAGGAAATGTAAGCAATTGTTTCCTAAAAGGATGTTTAAAATATTGAGGTAATCTTCTTAGTCAATTTTTCTATAAATGGGGTGGCAAATAGTAGTCAATAAAGATAGCCTCCCTTTTATCCTGGTGATCCTTGCAAAACAAAGGGCAAGGGACCTGTTTTAAGTTGTCATTGTTTTCCATGACCTCAACACTCAAAGCATTTCAAATGTGATACTACTAGAATACAAAACCTTTGACTTGTCTTACGTTTAGTTTGTCAGAACCCAGCCAGCTTAAATTGTTCCAAAAGAACATACCAAGTGAGACTGTTTTGTTCCAAGCTTAACATATTCTTGTTTTGTGCATAAAAGGACATTGTCCTGCCAGAGATACTATTCAAACTGGAGATTTACCTTCTGCCCTCCTGTTATTTGCTCAGGCAGATTAATGTTTCCCTTCCTTTATATCACTACACATTAGCAAAACAAAAAGAGATGTGGAAGGGAAAGGAGAGTATCAGCATGCCAAGGGTATCAAACAAAAACTGTATTTGAAAAGTCAATGAGCGGAATGCAATTTTTAGAACAATGTTCCTCAACTTAGTGTTATCAATATATTTTGCATTACAACTCAATGATCTCCAAGCAGTGCAAAAAGAGATGGTAGTCTTGAACATATGGGGGGAAATTATAATTGACTAACAGAATTACAGAGTTGGAAGGGTCCTTGAAGGTCTTCTGATCCAACCCCATGGTCACCACGATGTAAAAAAGATGTTGAGACTCTAGAAAGAGTACAGAGAAGAGCAACAAAGATGATTAGAGGACTGGAGGCTAAAATATATAAACATATGTTTAACATATAAACGGTTGCTGGAATTGGGTATGTCTAATTTAATGAAGAGAAGGACTAGGGGTGACATGATAGCAGTCTTCCAACATCTGAAGGGCTGCCACAAAGAATAGGGGATCAAGCTATTATCCAAAGCACCTGAAGGCAGGACAAGAAGCAATGGATGGAAACTAATCAAAGAGAGAACTAAGAGGTTGGACCTGACCCAAATTCAAGTCTACTCTCATCCAGAGCTGTTGAAAATCTTCACCTAGAACTAAGGAGAAATTTCCTGACAGTTAGAACAATTAATTAGTAGAACAACATGCCTACAGAAGCTGTGAATGCTCCAACATTGGAAGTTTTTAAGAAGAGACTGGACAGCCATTTGTCTGAAATGATATAGGGTCTCCTGCTTGAGCAGGGAATAACAACAACAACAACAACAAAAATAACAATAATAATAATAGTTGGAAGTGACCTTGGAGGTCATCTTCTAGTCCAAATCCGCTGCTTAGGCAGGAAACCCTATACCATTTCAGAAAAATGGCTGTCCTGTCTCTTCTTAAGAACTTCCAGTGTTGGAGCATTCACCACCTCTGGAGGCAGGTTGTTCCACTGATTAATTGTTCTAACTGTCAGGAGATTTATCCTTAGTTCTAGGTTGCTTCTCTCTTTGATTAGTTTCCATCCGTTGCTTCTTGTCCTGCCTTTGGGCACTTTGGAGAACAGCTTGACTCCCTCTTCCTTGTGGCAGCCCCTGAGATATTGGAACACTGCTTTCATGTGCCCCCTTGTCCTTCTCTTCATTAAACTAGACATACCCAATTCCTGTAACCATTCCTTATATGTTTGAGCCTCCAGTCCCCTAATCATCTTTCTTGATCTTCTCTGTACTCTTTCTAAAGTCTCAACATCTTTTTTCATATTGTGGCAAACAAAACTGGATGCAGTAGTCCAGGTCTAGTCGATTAAGATCAATGTAGAACTTTAAAGTACAAAACTAGGAGTCAGAAGAACTCAACAGGGCTTGAGATATGCTATTTCTTCTATAGGTGTTGGTTTGGCTCGACTTTTTTGCTGCGCTTTTGTTTTGATCCCAAAATAATAAGAATTATTAATTTCATCAATAATGACAAGAATATTATTAATAATAATCAATATTAATTGGCTTCATCCTACATTTGTGGGATGGGTAATGCAATTAACAGAGATGTACTGCTTTATTGATTTATGAGCAAATATGTTGAGTATTCATATTTTTCTTTTTATATACTGAAAGCTATTTTGTGAGGACTTCATCAAAATTTATTTGTAAATAAATACACAAGGATCACTTTCCCTTTTATAATTACAGACTACATCTGTGTTACAGAATCATGTTATCTACAATTATTAGCATTGCTTCATAGTTTTGACTCTAACAAAATGACCGTGTGTTGAGTGTTCTTTGTTATTTAGGATCAGTAAATTATATTCGCTTTAACTGGTTTGATACTGACTTGGTGGCACGTATTCAATCAATGGCTGATTTTTTTAAAAAAGAAGGGTTAAACCTAAATAATAATTGGATTGGAGGCCACTGGGAAGTATTTTATTTGTTCGTTTGTTCGCTTGACAAAATTATGTAGTTCCCATCCCTCAGAATGACTCAATACCAGGGCTCTGAAATAAAAGGAAAAAAATCCTGGGACAAAGCAGTAGCAAATGACTTCTGTTCTGTTATCATCTTTCCAAGATAATATGGATGTATCTGTGAAATCAGAACAAGTTAACCTCAAGTCAGAGGAGATGGAGATGGAGCAGTATAGCTATGGATGGCAAGATGGAGCAATATAGTTATGAACGGCTCTATGGTTTAATTCAATGACTTTCCTTGCCTATAATTTGTAAAGTTCAGTTTTGAATGAAATGTTTTATCAACAACAACAACAACAACAACAACAACAACAACAACAACAATAATAATAATAATAATAATAATAATAATAATAATAATAATAATAATAGAGTTTGAAGGGACCTTGGAGGTCTTCTAGGTGAACCCCCTGCTCAGGCAGGAAACCCTATTCTATTTCAGACAAGTGGTTGTCCAGTCTCTTAAAAACTTCCAGTGTTGGAGCATCCACAACTACTGGAGGCAGGTTGTTCCACTGATTAATTGTTCTAACTGTCAGGAATTTTCTCCTTAGTTCTAGGTTGCTTCTCTCCTTGATTAGTTTCCATCTGCTGCTTCTTGTCCTGCCTTCGGGCGCTTTGGAGAAGCTTGACTCCCTCTTCTTTGTGGCAGCCCCTGAGATTTGGAAAACTGCTATCGTGTCACCTTTCGTCCTTCTCTTCATTAAACTAAACATAACCAATTCCAGCAGCCGTTCTTTATATGTTTTAGCCTCCAATCCCCTAATCATCTTTGTTACTCTTCTCTGTACTCTTTCTAGAGTCTTTCTTGCATTGTGGTGAGCAAAAGTGGATGTAGTAGTCCAAGTGTGGCTTTACCAAGGCATTGTAAAGTGGTATTAACACTTCACCGGATTTCGATTCTATCCCTCTGTTAAAGCAGCCTAGCACTGTGTTGGCTTTCTTGGCAGCTGCGGCACCCTGCTGGCTTATATTTAAGTGATTGTCCACTAGGACTCCTAGATCCCTCTCACAGTTGCTACTATTGAGCAAGGTACCACCTAAACTGTACCTGTGCATTTGGTTTTTCTTGCCTAAATATAGTGCTTGAGCTATTAGGAAACTGTGCATCAAAGAGCCAGTTTGGTCTAGTGCAGGGGTAGGCAACCTTGGCTCTTTTATAACTCTTTTATAACTCTTTTTTAACTCGTGGACTTCAACTCCCAGAGAGTTGAAGTCCACGAGTCATAAAAGAGCCAAGGTTGCCTACCCTTGGTCTAGTGTTTTAAGGCACCAGGCTAGAATCTGGGAGACTATGACTTCTAGTCCTGTCTTAGGTGTGAAATCCAGCTGGGTGATCTTGGGCAAATCATTCTCTCTCAGCCCTTCTTACCTCATACAGTTGTTATTGTGGGGAAAATAGGAAGAGGAATGTGAATATGTTAATATGTTAATCGTGGAAATAATAAAGGCGGGATACAAATAAATTAATTAATCAACGGTAATTAATGTCCCAAAATAAAGGTATTTTGGATTATTAGATCTTACTGTACGATTTATTTCTATACTATTCATTTATTGTGCTGTAGACTCAGTATCTAGTTTTAGATTTAGCTGTCAATTAATTTTATGATTCTTTTTTTAAATCTAATCTTAACTTCTGATTTTTAGTCTTAGTGTTAATAATGTGTGCCTTATTTTATTTACACCTCAGTATGTTGTGCTTCCATGGCTGGATTTGTTAAATTTTGTTTTGATTTGGTCATGATCAAAATAAAGTAAAATAAAAAAAACTAAACACCTTCCTAAAGTCTGACATAGCTTATGAAAGTACAGGAAATAAACGGCTATATTTAGATGCAATTAAGCTTTTCTAAAAAAAAAAAAAAAGCTTTGTGAATCTTCCCCAACTGAGTAATTGGCCGTACTATTAATTCCCTGGGAATGCTGTCTGTTGTAGTATAATGCAATTAAAGGGTGCCAGGTTAAGGAAGACTAGATTGTCAAGTCCACATTTTTCTCCAGTTTACAGTGGGCATTTGATTAATTGATTGATTGACTCATTGACTGCTTTAACCCTAACAGACACCAGGCAGTTTACAAATACCAAACAGAATAAATAAGATGAATGAGTATAACAGCAATAGAAAACAGTTTGATCATTCTTAGACTAATGATTCCACACCATCAATCTCCAAAGGCCTTCTGAAAGAACCGAGTTTTTGTTAGCCTTCAGAAGGTGTAACAGCAAATATAAGCAATTTAATTCATGGAATGTTCAGCCAAACAATCAGACTCTGCCATAAAAAGGTGCTTGAGTCCCTCTTAAGTAATGTAATTAACTAACATTACATAAATGAAACAAGAATTGGAGGGGGGGAACCTGCTTTGCTGTCATTAGCTCCGTGATATAGCCTTGGATTTGAGCTCACACATATAAAATTTCTTGTTTTCCTACTCCAGTGTGTCTCTTTATTCCATCTTCCCAAGATCCACAGAGGACCAAAAAAGCTATCAAAGATCAGTGAGCAGTAAGCAACCACTGAAAGCAATCATATCGAAAGTCCTAGTTGCCTCTATATTCCAGAGGTCAGCAAGTCTTCCAACAAAACTGTCTTCCTGATCTCTGGGGATTTTCCTAGGTGTCACACAGAGCCCTCTGGGTTCATCATGCAAGCCATCTTAATTGACCCTTCCTTTGCTGAGATTAGTGACTCCAAATGACAATAATAAATGATCCATACATGTTGTTATGTATGGGGTTTAATAACACTGCAAGCAACGGCTCTACCGATACCACCAGGTGGCTCTGGGCTGAAACTGCTGCGGCCGGGAGCAGCATTTTAGCGGGAAAGCCAGGTTTAAATCTATTGGCTGGAAGTATACCTGGACTCTCGGCAGGGAAGCCAGGTTTAAATATAGTGGCTGGAAGTGTACCTGGACAGGTACAAATAGGGCACAGGTAACCCCTATTCCCCCAGTACAATCTACCACCTAATAAAGATGGTTATGCTGTACTCCTGTGCCTGGAGTCATCCATGCGTTCCAAAACCCACTACATAATACATGTCAAAAAAAAACCTGGTGGAAAAGCCCAATGGTAACTAGATCATATCTGGGACAGCTCTATAGTTGTAATGGCGTCTATGAATTCCCAAACCACCTCTAGCCGCAGAAAATGAAGGATAAAATTACCCAGCATTAATTGAATCCATAACTAACTAACATAACTAACACCATAGTGTGAGGGGAAGCTAGGTGGTAATGTAGCACAACAGCAACACTCCTAGTTTGTCTCAGTCTCAACCTAACAGATATGGCTTCCCATCTGGCCAAATTGCAGGACAGACCAAAAGGGTAGGCCATGTTTCCTACGTTAGGAGTCATCATCTTGAATGAACCTTTATTATCAAAGTACATGTGTACAGTGAGATTGGCTGAGCCGCCCTTCGTGCCCCCCCCCCCCACAACTCACAGTGAGTCTTTTTTCTGGAGAGTTGTTATTTAAAGATACTACTAATTTAAAGATGTTCCTAATTTGAAAGAAGATAAAGAATTATTAAAAGTTGAGGGAGGTAGTGGATTTGAGGTTACCCATCAATAATAAACAGCTAAGTAATAGACTTAACAGAGAAACTAGTTATCAAATCAGTTGTTCCCGACTAGCGTGAGGTGTATTTCTCTTATATTTGTTATTTACACTTGCAACAGGAATTAAAACTGTACCCAGATATCAAGATTTAAAGACTCTGACCTTGTCAGCTGGAAAGCTGGCAGCCCGAGCACCATGCAATGAGGTGAGCTCCTGTTCTTACCCCTACTTCTGCCAACCTAGCAGTTCTAAAGCATGCAAATGCGAGTAGATAAATAGGTACCACTTCAGTGGGAAGGTAGCAGTGTTCTGTGCACCTCATCATATAGTCATTCTGGCCTCATAACCATGGAAGTGTCTTTGGACGACACTGACTCCCTTGGCTAACAAACAAAAATTAGCACCACTCCCTAGAGCAGAGGTAGGCAACCTTGGCTCTTTTATGACTCATGGACTTCAATTGCTAGAATTCCTCAACCAGCTCTGAGGAATTCTGGGAGTTGAAGTCCATGAGTCATAAAAGAGCCAAGGTTGCCTACCCCTGCCCTAGAGTCAGACATGACTGGACTGGGGAAAGCTTTACCTTTACCCAGATTTTACCCCTATGTTTTCAAAAGGGTAAAGGCCATTTAAGATGGAACATATCTGGAAACTCTAGTAAGCAAAATATGGGCAGGCAAAGTAAGCCCTGTTTAGGTAAAATGCAACAAAATGGTAACGATTGGGCCAAATTCTTATGGATCAGATGTGTTTGTGCTTCATTAAAGATTCCCCAAATCTAACACTATAAATTATCACATTGGTCATACGGAATGTTGGGAGAAATGGAAGAGCTCTGTGGAATTAGTGAGAAGCATTGCAAATATCAGAATCTAGTGCAACTCACAGGGCATTTTTTCCCCCTAAGCTTATACTTAACTGCATTTCTAGCATCAAGAAAAGGGCAAAATAAGATCTGATTAACGATGGAAATGTTTTCCTCATTTCTGTGGGAGAATCATATGTATGTAAAGAATTGACATCTATAATTTGTCAGGAGGTTTATTCCGTCCTGAAGTATTAATTTAAGCAGGATTTAGTCTAATTTATTTTAGATCGACCCTTAATAAAATAAGTCCTAGATTTATCACTTGGCTTTACTTGTTCCTAAAGATCTTTATTGGAACAGCTTTTCATGTTTCAGCAGACATTTGGTGAAGGCAGTTAATTGGTTTTCTTTCCAGAGAAGATTGTTCCACTAATCATTCTACCTTGATGCAGACTCTCATATGTCAATGGGACCACATCAGTGTAAACAGTGCTGTAATTGAACTGCATCCTAAGAAATTTGACAGATTACTGTTACTCGATGTCCTGCTGACATATTTTATGTTTTCTACATGGAATAATTGGGTTATTTTTAATGGAAAACTGACAGTATCAAGCTTTCCTGAGTATCTTCCCCCATGGAAGGAGGGTTTACTGGAAAATGGAATGCAAAATTTGACAGATCCTTGAAGATCATCTAGTGTAACTTCCTGCTTTGTGCAGGAACAAACAATTTATTTTATTTATTTATTTTATTACATTTATATACCGCCCTTTCCCTGAGGACTCAGGGCGGTTTACAGGGAATTAAAAACCAAAAATACAAAAGTTAAAACCAGTTTAAAAAAGATTAAATTTAACCCTGTGCAACTAAAACCCCAATTAAAATAAATTAATCCTCAGCCTGGGCCAGAGAGCTCGAAGAGCCAGGTCTTCAGGCCCCGGCGGAATGAACGGAGGTCAGGGGCAGTCCTCAGCTCCACTGGCAGCTGGTTCCAGAGGGCAGGCGCCCCCACTGAGAAGGCCCTATCCCTGGGCGTTACCCGCCGGCAATCTCTTACCAGTGGGACCCTGAGCAGACCCTCCCTGTGGGAGCGCACTGGACGAAGGGCACTTGATGCTGGCAGCAGGTGTTCCCTCAAGTACCCCGGACCCAAGCCATGTAGGGCTTTATAGGTAATGACCAGCACCTTGAATTTCACCCGGAGGGCAACCGGAAGCCAATGCAGCTCGCGGAGTAGAGGTGTTACATGGGAGTATCGGGAGATCCCCATTACAACTCGTGCGGCTGCATTCTGCACCAGTTGAAGCCTCCGAGTGGTCCTCAAGGGCAGCCCCATGTAGAGAGCGTTGCAATAGTCCAAACGGGAGGTCACGAGCGCATGAGTAACTGTGCGTAGGGCATCTCGGTCCAGATAGGGACGGAACTGGCGCACCAGGCGAACCTGGGCAAAAGCCCCCCTGATCACGGCTCCTATGTGGTCTTCAAAATTGAATCGTGAGTCCAGGAGGACGCCCAAGTTGCGAGCCCTATCAACGGGGGGGTAACACCTCACCCCCCATCGTTAGAGATGAAATAGTCTGGTTGACCCGAGATGCCGATATGCACAGCCACTCAGTCTTGGCGGGATTGAGACGAAGCCTGTTTCTCCCCATCCAGACCTGGACCACCTCCAGGCACCGGGACATCACGGCGAGGGCATCACTGGGTTGGTTCATGGTGGAAAGAAAAAGTTGGGTATCATCAGCGTACTGATGATACCCCACCCCGAAACCACGAATGATCTCACCCAGCGGCTTCATATAGATGTTGAACAGGAGGGGCGAGAGAACCGACCCCTGAGGAACTCCACAAATGAGAGGCCTCGGGGCGCATCTCTGCCCTCCCGTCAACACCGACTGCAAGCGGCCCAGGAGATAGGAGGAGAACCACCGTAAAATGGTGTCTCCCACTCCCAACCCCCTGAGACGCCACAGCAGGATACCATGGTCGATGGTATCGAAAGCCGCTGAGAGATCTAATAGGACCAGGACAGAGGAGCAACCCCTGTCCCTAGCCCTCCAGAGATCATTCACCAGCGCGACCAATGCCGTCTCCGTGCTGTGTCCGGGTCTGAAAGTTGGAGACTGGACGGTAGTTATTTAAAACAGCCGGGTCCAAGGCAGGCTTCTTGAGGAGGGGTCTCACCACCGCCTCCTTCAAGGCGGCAGGGAAGACACCCTCCTTCAAAGAAGCAGTTATTACTGCATGGAACCAGCCTCGTGTCCCCTCCCGGGCCGCATAAGCTAGCCAGGAGGGGCACGGATCCAACAAACAAGTGGTGGTGCTCAGTCTCCCCATGATCCTGTCCACATCATCAGGGGAAACAGGGTCGAACTCAGTCCAGATAACATGCTCAAGACCGCCCGATTCCTCCACATCAGATTCTGCCCAGTCAGAGTCCAGACCGGTCCGGATCTGAGCGATTTTGTCCGCCAGATGATGACTAAACTCCTCGGCTCGTCCCCGCAAGGGATCCTCCCTCACCTCCTGGTTAAGGAGGGAGCGAGTTACCCTAAACAGGGCGGCCGGGCGATTATCTGCGGACGCGATAAGGGCAGCAAAGTAGTTAGACTTCGCCGTCCTTATCGCCGTAAGATAAGACCTTATAAAGGTTCTTAACTGCAATCGGTCAGATTCGGATCGGCTGGACCTCCAACCGCTCTCTAGACCTCGTCTCCGACGCTTCATCTCCCGGAGCTCCACAGAGAACCATGGGGCCCAACGGGATCTGCGCCGGGTCAGAGGTCGCAAGGGTACAACGCAGTCAAGTGCCCGGCGGCCGCCGTTTCCCAGGCATCCACCAGAGCATCGACTGGGCTGTGGGTAAGGGTGATGGGTATAGGCCCAAGCGCCCTCTGGAACCGTTCTGGGTCCATTAGGCGCCTGGGGCGGAACCACCTGGTCGGTTCTGCCGCCCAGCGGCGGGGGGTGGCATAACAGAAAACCAGCCGCAGGAGGTGATGATCTGACCATGACAGGGGGGTGATGGTTGGTGAACTCCCTCCCAGATCATCCAACCACTGTCCAGATAGGAACACCAGGTCGAGAGTATGATCCCCCACATGAGTCGGGCCCTCAATAACTTGGGTCAGGCCCATGGCCGTCATGGAGGCCATGAACTCCCGAGCTAACTCAGACGACCCTCCCAGTGACGGCAGGTTGAAGTCACCCAGGACTATAAGCCTGGGGAACTCCACCGCCAGCCCTGAGAGAGTGTCGAGCAGCTCGGGCAGGGCTGTTGCCACACAGCCGGGCGCCAGGTATGTGAGCAACAAGCCCAACTGAGCCCGAGGACCACATCTCAAGAGGGATTCACTCCCGGCCATCTGGACAATGGTGGCCTCCCGCGGACACAGAGTCTCCCAAATAACCACTGCCACCCCACCACCCCTGCCCTGAGCCCGTGGCTGGTGTAGCACCTGGAAACCTGGAGGGCATAACTCGGTCAGAGGCACCCTTCCCTCCGAACCCAACCAAGTTTCCGTGATGCACACTAGATCCGCACATTCCTCCTCGATCAGATCATGAATGAGGGAAGCTTTGTTAATGACGGATCTAGCGTTAAAATAAACCAGCCTGAGCTCAGGGACCTGATCACCCTCATCCCCGGGTAAGAGGGTGCTAACCGGAGGGTCGGAGCGCGCCACCGCTCGGAGATAGCGGGGGCGCGATCCCGGGTGTTGATATGGCCCTCCGTGCAAGCACCTGCTGCCATTCCCTATCGTCGTGGGGATTTGAAGCCCCACCCCCACATTCCCAGAACCAGCAGCCACCTCCCCCGACCCCGTCCCGTCAGGACCCCTAACAGGCCCAGACTGAGTGCCGGTTAAAGATTCCCTCCCCACCCTCCTACCCCTCCCCCTCCCTAACCTTTTAAAATAACCGGCTAAAAATTTTATCAGGGGCCTCTTAGCACGTCTCAACTCGAGGCCCCTATCTAAGCCCATTTATAAATTATGGCATACCCAACAGATCCAGTCTGCATTTAAACATTTCCAGCAAAGGAGAATTTATCACCTCCCAAAACAATGTATTCCCATGTTGAATAGCTTTTACCATTATGAATTATTCCTTGATGGCTAACCAATATCTACTTCCACTATTAGAGCACAATATTTCTTGTCCTAAGGGACACGGTGGCTCAGTGGGTTAGGACGCTGAGCTTGTCGGTCAGCAGTTTGGCAGGTCAAATCCCAAGTGCCACGTAACAGAGTGAGCGCCTGTTACTCATCCCAGCTTCTGCCAACCTAGCAGTTCGAAAGCACATAAAAATGCAAGTAGAAAAATAGGGACCACTATGGTGGGAAGGTAACAGCGTTCCATGCACCTTTGGCATCTAGTCATGCTGGCCACATGACCACGGAGACGTCCTCGGACAAGCGCTGGCTCTTCGGCTTTGAAACAGAGATGAGCACCGGCCCCTAGAGTCGGAAACGACTAGCAAACATGTGCGGGGGAACCTTTACCTTTACCTTTTTATTTCTTGTCCTATCTCAATTCAGAATAATTCTGCTCTAACTTTTACATAATACCCCTAATATTTAAGACAGCTATCATGTTTCCCTACATTCTCCTCTACTCAAAATTAACCCTATTCAATGTCTCTAACTGATTCTCATAAGGTTCTTTCCAGCTAATATCAACTTAAGGGCCAGACATATTCCAATTTGCCAGTTGTAGTGACCCACAACTGAACATACCCAAAATTGCATTCACTTTTGGTTTTGCATCACACTGTTGGATCATGTTCAGCTTATAAGTCACCAAGACATTCCAAATCCTTTTCACATATGCTGCTGCCTAATATGGTCTCCTTCTCCCTATATTCATGCCTTTGATTCTTTCCTATCCAAATAAATGCATTTGTCTCTGATGAAATTCACATTGCTGATTTCAGCCCATTTTGTTAAGATCCTACTACATCTTGATACTTGTCCTCTAGGTTTCTTGCTATCACTCAATCTTTGAGACATCTTCACATTTGATAACCATATTATCTAACCCCCTCATTCAAGTCATTTATAAATATGTTGAACAGCACAGATCCCAAAATCTCAACACTTTTTTCTGATACAAAATGGAATCAGGTGTTGGTAAATATCTATTGGATACAGTTGTTTGATCAATTTTGTGTTGGTTAAATGATGACATACTCTCCCTGCCTGCTTGCTCAATTTCCTGCCTATTTTATCTCACAAATGTATTTGGTCATTGCTGACCAATGGCTGCTTTAATCAAATATCATGTGATTCAGTCTTAAACAGTGACTAAAACATGCATGGTGGCTCCCAGGGGGAGGGCATTCTCTGTGGGTGCGCCTGACCTTTGGAACCGTTTACCAGTTGAGCTCCGGATGGCTCCCGACCTTCGCTCCTTCCGACGTGATCTAAAAAACTATTTGTTTGAACAAGCCGGCCTGGTCTGATGGGTTTGGGTTTTAATTATTGGTTTAATATAATTTATTTTTACATTTGGTTTAATTTGTTTTTAATTTTGTATTTTGGTTATTTTGGTATTTATGGCCCTGTTCACCACCCTGAGTCCTTCGGGAGAAGGGCGGTATACAAATTAAATTAAATAAATAAATAAATAAATAAATAAATAAATAAATAAATAAATAAATAAATAAAGTCAAAGTAGGGAATATAAAGTTGCAAGGAACCAGGTACTCTTGGAAGACATTGCCGATAGGTCTCAAGCAGAGAAGCAAAGGGAAAAGCAATAAGAAATATATGGGGGGGGTACTCAGTTCCTGTCTGAGTGACAAGTTGCTTATCTTGAGACATCTGAGCAGAATTAAATTCTGTATAGAAGCAGATGACATTCTATTAGTTCCTGTGGTAGGTCCTGCTGCTAGAAAGTACAATGGTAATAATAGCCATTGGCATCTTGTTTCCACTGCCAGAAATCCCCAGTCTATGACCTTAAGTGACTTAGCTAGGTCCACAATGGGGTTAATACATCCTTCCGTAAAATGGTCTATTAACATACGGAACTATTAAATTACAGGAATATCAGTTATCCCACATATCTTTCTTACACGTTTCTTAAACTTCTTCCCCCAGGCATAGAAGATGCTTTTCCAGCATTGCTCCTAGGATCTTGCTAGATCCTTGGGGAAATATAGATTTTCCACCATTATTACAATAAGTACATAAATGTATCATGGACAATAACATGATGAATACTTGATGCTGTACAATATAAAAAAAATCTGTCCCATTGAACTGTTAAGAATGCTCAAGAATCTTCTGTATAAGGTTGACAGTTATTCTAGTAATAACAGTTGCTACATGCATTTTGCAGTCTCCTTAAAATAAATTCATTGAATCTTACCTCCTATTGAAAATAGGCTTATGTGAAACAATCAAAGGCTTGTGTTTAAAGATCATGGGTTGTGGATCCATATCATGATTTAAGGAGTTACATTAGCTTTGTTTGTTTGTTTGTTTGTTTGGGCTGACTCTAGGGATTTTTTAGAGGAAAGCTCTCTGATTTGTCCTATCTCTTGATGCAGTGTACAATTTTTGCAGGTGCCTTTCTGTGGTTTCCAACCCTTCAGCTATCTACCTCCTACACTCTCAACCTCCTCTTCTTCTTCCGCTCATCCTGCCCAACATTTCCATAGATGGTGCATTACTCATGATGTGTCCAATTTTTGTTTGATGATCCTTTCTTTCAGTGAATGTTCTGGTTTGATTTCCTTAATGTACTGAAGGGCTGATTCTCTTCCAATGCAATGGCTCAGAGATGTCCTTCTTTCTCTTGCTCATGCACAGAGTCCATCCTTCCCCTCCATATTTTAACAGGAAATATCACTGAATTAAGCTTGACTGAAATGTCTCCATTTTCCCCTTGTCTAGATGCCTCAATGCCTTTTTGCCTATTGCTGTTCTTCTATGATTCTCCTTGGTACACCCACCATTTTTCCCCCAATTCTGCAACCTAGAAAATTATAACTCTCAACTACTTCTACCATCTCACCGTTTATCTTCCATTGTTCTAGCTTTCCAGCTGATGTGGTGCTTGTGTAAGTTTGGATTTAGTTCAGCATAGCGCATGGTGAGATAGGTCTTCTCAGGAATGATCCACACATATCATCACAAAGCATTGTAATCATCTGCTTTCCCCACATACATGCATAGAAAAGTGCCTATTCCGGAATCTCAGAATAGGTTGGGAAAGAAGGAAGGTACATTATTTGTGAGGACCAAGCACCCTTTGCTTCCAAAGTATGGACCGTTTATGTAGATTGGGTGTGTTTCACACAATTCTCGCCATGAGAAAACACCGAAAAGGACAACAATTACAGGGAAAATATTTATAGCTCAGAATTAAAATGAGGGGTCCTGGGTGCTCTCTGAGCTTGGTTGTTTTCTTGCAGGCATTCCATTACCCAAATTCGGTATTGTCATTGCTAGTGTCACCTAGTATGGTGTCACCTAGTTTGTCTGCAAGAAAACAACCAAGTTCAGAGAGCACCGACAACCCTTCACAACAAATATAATTCTGCCATGGTCCCAAATCAGTATCTCTTCTCCAATGCAGCCATAAGCAGACCAAAGTAAGTTTCTATTAATGATGCTTCCCTTGAAATGGAAAAAAAGAGATGCATTTTTTTAGTCCACAATATAGTATGAAGTTAAAAGGAGCATACTATTTATGGAATTTAAAACTGTACATTAATCGTATTCATTCATGTCACATCCAACACGTATGATAGGGACAACTAAATCAGAGCACTAGATAGTTACACTATAACATAAATCTATGGGTTCCAGCGGTGCCCATAGGATCAGACTGACATGAGAAGAATCACAGCATTGCAACACAAACCCCATCTCTTTTCTGTGCGCATTGCATTGCTACAATCACCGAAAGAGAAAGCATTTGCAATGCAACATCATGTCACTGATGGATTCCTGTGGACATCACTGACTCGATCACCACCTAGAGAGAGGAGAAGCCACAGGCAGTCCTTGACGGCCATAACTGAGCCTCAAATTTCCATTGCTAAGTAAGACAGTTAAGTGAGTTTTGCCCCATTTTATGACCTTTCTTGCCACAGTTGCTAAGTTGAATCACTGCAGGTAATAATAATAATAATAATAATAATAATAATAATAATAATAATAATAATAATAATAATAATAATAATAATAATAACAACAACAACAACAACAATAACAATAACAATAACAATAACAAGTTGGAAGGGACCTTGGAGGTCATCTAGTCCAACCCCCTGCTAAGGCAGAAAACCCTATACCATTTCAGACAAATGGCTGGCCAGTCTCTTCTTAAAAACTTCCAGTGTTGGAGCATTCACCACTTCTGGAGGCAGGTTGTTCCACTGGTTAATTGTTCTAACTGTCAGGAAATTCCTCCTTAATTCCGGGTTGCTTCTCTCCTTGACTAGTTTCCATCCGTTGCTTCTTGTCCTGCTTTCAGGTGCTTTGCAGAATAGCTTGACTCCCTCTTCTTTGTGGCAGCCCCTGAGATATTGAACACTGCTATCATGTCTCCCCTCACCCTTCTCTTCATTAAACTACACATACCCAATTCCAGCAACTGTTCCTTATATGTTTTAGCCTCCAGTCCCCTAA
Source organism: Vipera ursinii (assembly GCF_947247035.1). NCBI lineage: Eukaryota > Metazoa > Chordata > Lepidosauria > Squamata > Viperidae > Vipera > Vipera ursinii. The sequence continues at coordinate 32,346,362 of NC_139513.1, read as the reverse complement.
TCATCTTTGTTGCTCTTCTCTGTACTCTTTCTAGAGTCTCGACATCTTTTTTACATCGTGGTGACCAAAACTGGATGCAGTATTCCAGGTGTGGCCTTACCAAGGCATTGTAAAGTGGTATTAGTACTTCACGTGATCTTGATTCTATCCCTCTGTTAATGCAGCCTAGCACTGTGTTGGTTTTTTTGGCAGCTGCAGCACACTGCTGGCTCATATTTAAGTGATTGTCCACTAGGACTCCGAAATCTCTCTCACAGTTACTACTATCGAGCAAGGTACCACCTATACTATACCTGTGCATTTGATTTTTCCTGCCTAAATGCAGAACCTTACTTTTTCACAATTGAATTTCATTTTGTTAGATAGTAAGTTAGTTAAGTGGATCTGGCTTGACTTTGCCTGTCAGAAAGTCACAAAAGGTGATCACATGACCCCAGGATAAATGCCAGTTGCCAAGCCTCCAAATTCCTGACCATGGAGATGCTGCAAAGGTTGTTAGTGTGAAAATGGTCATCAGTCACTGTTTTTCAATGCTGTTGTAATGTCAAATGATCACTAAAAGTCAAGACCTATACAGATATCTACATGCATACACAAATAAGAACACAGTCTTGCTTTAAAGCAGAGGGCTGTGGTGAGCTCTCCCAGCACCAGACTAAGGATTTTAATCTGCAGATTTTAGCCAATAACTGCAAAGGTTATGATTCAGTTTTCTATATTCTTCTCGGTGCTCAATGCCCCTCTCTTTGCCCATGGCCCAGTTGCACAGTAACCACAAGAAAACTAGCAGAGCCTATTAGGTAAAGAATTGTATGTCACTTCTTAATTTGAACTGTAGCACATTTCTTTATTTTTCCCAACCACTAACCCTTGAATACCTCCCTTCCACTTATGATATCAGCCCACAAAAATGCTTCCAAATTGCCAATAGATCCATTTGCAACCCCATATAAAGCATTGGAGGGCCTTATTCAACTATTTGTTAAATATCCCGTTCTGAGTGAATACATAGGCTGCTCTGAAACGCTCATTTTACAATGTGAAAGCTACCCAAAAGCTCAATTAAGGTTACTGAGTCCAGTTTGTGACGTCTTTTGATTCCACTTCTAGTCTCAGAGCATAAATACCCATACAATTAAAGTATTGTATGTCTGGCATTATTCTTTTGCAATGTGCAAAATAACATTACGTCCCAATTATACTGGTGCTGAATTGCAATCCATTGACTAGGAAAGGGCATGGCCCTTTACAAAATTGCTATGTAAGTAGTCTGTTTAGTTAAGGCCCTTTTATAGAAAAAAAATGAGTGTAAAATATCAACATTCCTTTTTTTAAGTGAACAAACAAGAATACTGTATTCAAAATGAGGCCTTAAAATAGGAGGGCTATTCATTTCCTTTGAGATCTTCTACAGTTCACTGTTTCAGGTGTCTTTTTTAAAAGGCTTAAATAATGTGGAGTTTATGCAGGGTTACAAAAACTAGATTATATCCTGAAGTCTTGATAGCTACATGCCTATTATGCCATTCCAGGCTTTCACAAAGATCCATCCGTCTCCTGCACTTCCTCTCAAAGTACTGTATGATCACAGCTGTCAATCCCAGCAGCCATATTCACTGTGATAAGGTAGGGGTGCCAGTATCTCAGATCAGTGTTGATCCTCTCACGTTAAAGGGGTTTTTTCCACAATAGGTATCAGCTTCCATGTTCTCAAGAATTAATTCCTTTTGCAGGAAAATTAAATTTGCTTTTTAAATAGTCCAGATGTTTAAGCAGGCACCATCCATTAATAAGCAACCAGCTATCGAACATTCAAATGTGACCATATCTTACATACAGATAGGTTTATTTATACTCTATGTCGGTGCTTCACAAACATTTTCCTTCAATACCCAAAACTGTTTTGTGGGTTCATTTTGTGCTCTTTATGGAGGGAAAAGTAGGAAATCCTACATCACACATGTGGGTGCTTGGAAACAGCAACAATTGCAGCAATAATTGCATCCCCAGTTACCACAGGATATTCATCGTGACTTGTTAAGCAAAAAGTCTCCAACCAGTCCTTTTTTTGCAAATAACATCTTGCACTGATTATTCGACTTAAGCTCAATCACTTGCACTGGAAAACCATGAATGGATCCATGTGTCATTACTCCAAGAAGAATCACTTCTACCCAATTTTGGCTACTATACCCAGGTTTAGGAAGTACAGCTTTATGTAGATGTGGATGGATGGATGGATGGATGGATGGATGGATGGATGGATGGGTGGGTGGATGGATGGATGGATGGACGAATGGATAGATGGATGGATGGATGGATGGATGGATGGATGGATGGATGGATGGATGGACATAAATCACAACCTACATACTGATCTGTGCTAACTCTGTACTACTTCTACAGTGAAAACATTTAAATGTATATATAGGCAAGGATTTTGCCACTTTCTGGTTGAAACATTTATTGGCAAATTTTATGAGTTAAATTGTATTGTTTAGAAGAGATTCATGAATGTGTGATATCAGGGCGATAGGACAAGTAAGTCCTTTTACAAATTGTAATAGTTCATAGCATCACAAAGTTTGAGGACCCTGAATTTCTTCTGATTCACTCTGTTTCCAAAACTTTGTAAAGTTCTACTGATTTTTAAGATAGGTCAGTATGTCCTGGCTATTAATTATTTTGGTATTTCTTCTTTTGAAGGGCTAGCATGATGAATGATTGTGGGAAATGGTGCTTTCCACAATAATCACCTGGATGTAACCTGCAGCGTTTCAGTGACAACCCCCTTAGAATCACTGAAGAGAATATTGTTGCCACGAGCCTGCTCTTCAATACATTTTGTTAAGTTATTCTTATGAGTTCCTTGCTGAGAAATTAGGAATGAAACATTAAAATAATGAATAACTTGTCATCCTATAAGGAAAAAAACCTGCAGCCTATCATGCCCTCCATTATGTCTTATCAGTCACACAATTCTATTCAACGACCTTGTTTCTTCTTTTAAGGATTCTAATTTACACTAAAGCCTAGAGTGGGCAATCTGTAGCCATTCATAAAATTGCTTGATTATTGGTAAGATAGGGCGGGAAAACTGCTGTCTCATAATCAAGCTGGGTACCTTCTTGAAGAGTTATCAGAATCTCAGCCTTTTAAATGGCTTTCCCATTCATGCCTCAAGCTCTGTAGATTTTCTTCTTCCCATGCCCTCTCGTTAAATGCAATTGCCTCACTGTTACCTTTCCTAACTGGGTGGACTACAACTCCCATGTTTACCAGACACCAAATCTAATTACTGTGCTGCCATGTAACATATCTGGAGATACTAATCATGGGAAATATGAGGGATCCTTGGTGTTCTCTGAGCTTGATTGGGTGTTGTTGTTTTTTTGCAGATATTTCATTTTGCAAATTAGGTAACATCATCAGCGCTAATACTGATGTGGTTACTAGTTTGGGTAATGAAACGTCTGCAAAGAAACAACCAAGCTCAGAGAGCACCAAGGACCCCTCATGTCAACCCTGAGCTACAAATATTCTCCTTTGTTGACATGGGAAATATTTGACAAAAGACATTCTCACCATTTAAGACAAAGCGTCTCCAGAAGTAGATGATTCAAGACCAATAGGCATTGTCATAATCTTTGAGAACTATTCTTAGTAAAGAATGCAACATCATCTGGGACACAAGCAGGGGAACTCTCAGGTTTAATAACAATAAGCAAGGAGCCTCAGTCTGGATTCTGAATATTGGAATAGAGGGGAAAAATGTACAGGTAGTCCTCAACTTACAAGAGTTCATTTAGTGACCATTCAAAGTTACAATGGCCCTGGGGGAAAAAATGATTTAGGATTGTTTTTCACTCTTGTGGCCATTGCAGCATCCCCATGCTCATGTGATCACATGACACTTGGCAACTTGGTTGCAATATCCCAGGGACATGCAATCACCTTTTGCAGTCTCCTGACAAATAAAGTCAATGGGAAAGCCACATTCTCCTGACAACCGTGTTACTACTGCTGTGATTCAATAATCTACCATGGCAAGAAAAGTCATTAAATGGGGCAAAAAATCACTTAGCAACTGTCTCACTTAGCAGCAGAAATTTTGAACTCAATTTTGGTCTTAAGTCAAGGACTACCTATGACTCTGGGGGAATAAGCTTATGGATCTCATGGATGCATTGGAAAATAAAGAATATCTCTTTTTGCTAGCCCACTTAACTGATTAAATTGGCTATGATGGAACTGGCTCCATGGTCACCTGAAACAAGCAGTACCTCCTTGCAGGTAGGCATGTTCCCATTTCTCTAAAAGTAGAAAATCGTCAGAACTATAGGTAGGCCTCGACTTATGACCACAATCGAGGAAAAAACTTTTTCCATTGCTAAGCCAGCCGATTGTTAAGTGAGTCACCCCCACTTTTACAATCTTTTTTTAACCCATGACTGTTAAGTGAATCGGTGCGATTATTTATTTATTAAATTTATAGGCCTCCCACTTCACTCTGAAAAGCAACTCCGGGTTAAGAGAATCAGGCAGTCATTAAGCAAATCTGACTTTGCCCCATTGGTGTTGCTTCTTGGAAACTGGCTGGGAAGGTTACGATTGGCTATCACGTCACCCCCATGATGTTGCAACCATTGTAAATACAATCCAGTTGCATGGGTACTCCTAAAACTGGTAACCCGATCTGCTTCTTTATCTCATAAAAAAGTGTTCTGTGAAGGCTTCAGTTATCAAAGTTTTGGTGGGCATTGAAGAAGAGCAGGGCATACCGTGAGGAAGTTTGCAAGTTCGAATGTAAGAGAGTAAATGGTAAAGGACATGAATTGACAAACACAGTCGGTGAAATAAAAATGCACATGTTATGTTTCCGGGAAACTGTGAAAATGGGGAAGGAGGTAATTGATTAGAATAAAAATTGCTTCATTTGGTGGTGTGATATTAGGTAAAGGTATGAAAAGGTTAAAATATATGCCAGAGAGAATGAGCTGTGGTTCATCAAATTATTGTGGTTACATAGGGCAGTACCAATACATAGGTTAATCAGTCAGAATATAAATAGCAAAAGGATGGATGTACATTTAGAACACATCATTGATTGATTGTTTGGGTGAATGATTAGTGAAGGAGACCAGAGGGATAAGAGATGCTGCCAAAGGGACATTTCTGCTAGTGTCAAGAGTGTCTCTTGGGGAAAACAGATACGGGGACAGAAGGAAAGTGAGAAACCAAGAGGGAACACAGATCAAACTGCAGGAAAAGAATCTGCAAGCAAGCTTTGTTATGAAAAAGTATTAGGAGATAATCTTTTTAAAGAATAAAATGAAACTAGGCACAAAAGGTGGGCATAGAAGCTGTTTGGAATAGGATGAAAAGACTAGGTTACAGAGTGCCATAGGACTTGGAGGAATTACACTAATGAGAAATATGCAATGCTAAAAGTAAAAAAAAGCATCATCCAGAAAAATGAGAATGAAAGTATATAATGTACATCAAAAATGATTGAAAAGTGTGTAGTCAAACAGAACAAGGACTAGTTAAGAATAAATTCGGGGTAGAAACTAAAGGGCAATTTGATGGAAATCACAAAATATGCTGGAAGGGAGTAAAATGGACCAAACCTGAAGCCTCCAACATGGTAAATGAATGAAAAACAAAAGTGATGAAATGATTTGGGATTCAATTGAAGTGAGAGAAGGCCAGAAAGGGTATTCTGAAAGGAAAAGTCCAAGAGAATACAATGTGGAAAGCATTTCAACTTTAGGCTCCTTTTGGTGGTTAGACTTGCAAAAATTATAGGTTTCTCTCACAATTTGAGCATTTTTGAAGAGCTGCTGTAAAATTCATAGTAATATTAATCAGTCTGAAAGTAAGCCACTATGGTTTGTGGGTCCATCCAGCATGACAAATTATTAAGTACTCAAGTACTGTAAGCCAATTAAAATAATTTAAACAATAAAAAGCTTGCGGTTCCATGTATCCAATTGCATGGATCCTCAGCACAAAAGCATCCACGTGTTATGGAAAGTCTAAATTTCACACTCCAAATAGCACAGTTGGACCAAGCACTATTGTGCATAAATCTTGGGATGAACCTTGGGCAAACTGAACCCTGTGAGGTGCTGCTGCAATATTTAATCAATGTTCCAATTCCAATAATTAATAAATTCCAATAAAGCAGGAGAACCATTTTGTTTAAAAATAAACCTGAAAAAGAGCCAGGTTGTGTTTAATAAATTCACCAAAGAAATAAAAAAATTATATCTGGAGAAGAACTAGACATAGTAAACCAGTACATATACTTTGGCCAATGGATCTCAGTGGAAGGTGATACAATAAAGGAAATTGAACGACATTTTAAATGTGGTTGGCAGACATTTGGCAAGCTAAGCATAATTTTCCTTATGCCTGAAGAGAAAAGTTTTCATCAGCGTGTGCTACCGGCTCTAACATATGTCAGTGAAACGTGGACACTAACCTCACAATTGATACAAAAGCTACAAGTGGCGCAAAGAGCCATAGAAAGATACATGCTCATAGAAGACAAGAGGGAAAGAGCTGCACATGGATTAGAGAACAAATGAAAGTGTATGACATCATCAAGTAAAAGAATTGAAATGGAAATGGGCTGGCCACATGGCAAGAACTGATGGCAGGCAGACCCAGGCAGTCACAGAATGGATCCCACTTGATAAAAAGCGTCCATGAAAGAGACCTAAAACAAGATGGATCGATGACATCAGCAAATGAACTTTAGTAAATGCTAATCAAACTGACCCTCCAAGGCAAAACAGATACAACGGAAAAACTAACTACAATGTTTTTTAAAACATAATAATAATAATAATAATAATAATAATAATAATAATAATAATAATAATAACAACAACAACAACAACAACAACAACAACAATAATAATAATAATAATAATAATAATAATAATAATAATAATAATAATAATAATAATACATTAATATATAGATTAAGGAACTTCAGCAACCAAATGTACAAAATTTCTTTATCTCTGCAGCATCTAATAATTGTATGCAGCTTATTGCAAGCATGTTTTTGCTATCTGTGACCTCACTGAGAAGGCGTAGTTGATCTTATCTTCACTTTCCTGTGGGTATGTAGTAAAAGAGATACTCAAAATTATGTATTTGCTTTTCCTCACATAGTGCTGCTCTCTTCTCCATGCAAATAATTAATTCCTGCTTATTTACCAGCCACTAGAGGGAGCATTACACATATTAGCAACAGTCTCAAAGATCTATGTTGTTGATATAAAGACTTTTCGTGTTAATGAGATTTTCTTTTCAAATAAAACTGACAACAAATCTGCTCTTTGCAGTAGCTTCTGGTTCAAAGGCAAATAATAGTATTAAATTATATTTAAGGTATTAAAGAAAGCTTTATATATGTGTGTGTGAGATGGAGGGGAATGGAAATAAGTGAGCGTAGGAAAAAATAGCTTTTTTAATTTTTTAGAGTAAGGAAATTCAGATTAGTGTTAGTGATTTTCCAATATTGCTAAGGTGTAAGCAGAGGTGGAATATAAATGCAGATCTCCTGAATTACTGTCAACACTCTATAATGGATTGACTCATTCTCACATCTGATTGGCAGGTGGAAGAAATAGACCATAATCTACCATAGTGGTCCAATCCAGGTTGGCAGATGTGATCAGTGTTAGTCTGGGATATCTATCATGGCTTATTTGCCATGGGAGACCCTTCTGAACATATACATGTCTGATGACATAGCCCACAATTTCATTTACCCTCACAAGGCCCTGATCATATAAGGAGGACATCTCTTCAGCGTGCCTGGCTGAGGAATTCTGGGAGTTGAAGTCCACAAGTCATAAAAGGGCTAAGTTTGAAGACCCCTGATCTAGATCAATGTTTTTCAAATTAGGCAACTTTAGGATGCATGGATTTCAACTCCCGGATTCCCCCAGCCAGCTTCAAAGTCCACACATCTTAAAGCTACCCAGTTTGAAAAAGATTGATCGGAGACTGAGAAGTTACTCTGGAAGGAAACAGTGGCTATGTGACTGCCAAGAAACTCATGCAAAAGTTTTGTGCATTGGCCTTATTTTAAATTGGTTGTGATCATGAGATTTTAATTTATACTTTGCTGGTAAATGGCCAAAGAGTCATAGCAAAACTCAGAAGACCCAGGTTAACATTTCCATTCAGCAATAGAGTCCTCCTTGGTGATCTTCAAACAATAATTCCCAATATGCCCAATCCATTTCTCTGTCTTAGTGAAAGTGGCTCATCTGTAGATTAAAGCAAAATGCCTTTTTACATTAGATAGACTCAATGTTACTGAAGGGCTCTGGGAAAGTATCCTTTTCTGTCTATTAGTTAAATGGCAGCATTTCAAGCACTTAGATCTACTTAACCTTTTAATTTCCCCAAATGCCCAAGAACAATGTATTAGATATTGTGATAAATTAAAAGATGAAAATACGATATAATGCTATATATATATATATATATATATATATATATATATATATATATATATATATATATATATATATATATATATATATATATATATATGTTTAAGTATTTGTCAAGGTTTTTTGAATGGACCTTGCTAATTAACTCTTTCATTCCTGTTTTGGCCCGGCTCAGGGCTTATCCACAGGAACTAGTCAACTTATGACAGCTCATTATTTGTGCAAATTATTCAAATTGCTAATAAAGAATTTGGGAGGCTAAGATGATCATTTCGAACTATTTATGTTCTCATCAGTTAGTCATACCCTTTATCTGAGATTCGAACCCGGGCTGATTATATATCAGGCAGTGTTTTAACCTCCTGAGCCACGGGTTCCTTCTCTCTTATATTAGCTGGAAGGCAAGGCAAATGTATGTTTAAGTATTTGTCAAGGTTTTTTGAATGGACCTTGCTAATTAACTCTTTCATTCCTGTTTTGAGCCGGGCCTAATGTGCAATCAGCCCAGGTTTGAATCTCAGAAGGGTATGGCTGACTGATGAAAACTAATAAGTTTGAAATGCATATCAGTCTCCCTTAATTCTTTGTTAGCAATTTAAAATTTACATACATATATATATATATATATATATATATATATATATATATATACGTAAAAATGCAAGTAGGAAAATAGGGACCACTACAGTGGGAAGGTAACAGCGTTCCGTGCACCTTTGGCGTCTAGTCATGCCGGCCACACATAACCACGGAGACGTCCTCGGACAAGCGCTGGCTCTTCGGCTTTGAAACGGAGATGAGCACCGGCCCCTAGAGTCAGAAATGACTAGCACGCATCTGTGGGGGAACCTTTACTTTTTTTATATGCAGCCTAGAACTATGGAGAAATTTCCTGACAGAGAGAAAAATTAACCAGTGGAACGACTTGCCTCTAGAAGTGGTGAGAGCCCCATTACTGGAGATTTTAAAGAAAAGATTGGACAGTTATTTGTCTGAAATGGTATAGGGTTTTCTGCTTGAGCAGGGGGTTGGACTAGAAGACCTCCAAGGTCCCTTCCAACTCTGTTATGAACTTCCATGTTACTACTCAGGACGGCAAATCAAGAAAGACAATAAGGATGGCAGGCACTAGCAGTAGATTCTGCCAGAGACTTGGGCTGTAGCAGTTCCCAAGGATGCCTAGGATTCATATACACTCTGATGAAGCCATCAGATATAGAATCTGGCACGCAGATGCTGCCTCTTGCAATGTGCCATACCAAGCTCTATTCTAGTTCCTAGCTACATACAATGGCATTTTCTTCATATGTTGGTCCTATTTTCATTAAATTAAAAGCCTGATTGGGATAAGTTTGTTTAGGAGATATTTTAGGTAAGAGCAGCTATTCGCCTTTCTTTTATTCCAATGTGCTCCATTGCTTTATACAATTTCCTACCTGTTCCTCTACAATTTTCATCTGTTTGTTTGAAAAACTAAAAGAGAACTGCAGACTATAATTCCCATCTAATCATAAGGAGTTTGGAGGATATAATGCAATGTATCTATTGATGGAGACTGGCACCAAGGGGGTGATAAGGGATGTGGAAGGGAAAAAGTTGTATGTCCCCCATTTCTCATGTGAAAACTAGAGCCTGGCATCTGCATTTTATATAAAAGAGCAGCCCTGCAACTAAAATACAATTTGGGTACCTGTTAAATTCAGAATAAATTTAGAAGTGAGAGAGACTAAAACTCCCATAAATTCTAATTCCACAGAAAATACAATACCAAGAAGTATTTCTAAAAAAAAAACAGACTTTTCCCATGAGTCAATGTCATTAAACCTTATGGTATAAAAGAAAATTCCAGAGTCCTCTCTCGTGTATTTTAAATGTGTACTTTGAAATAATTCAGACATTAGCAGTTAAACTGAAAAAGCCTTGGGGGTCTACAGTTCATATTAAAAACTCCGGGGATGTCAAATTGATGTTTCTCCCCCCCAAAAAAAACCCTGATTTTTCTTCATATCAATGTTCAGTGGATAATTTAGAAAATATCTATTTATTTGCTTACTTATTGTTCTTTTGTTCTTGGAAGAATCAGCTAAACTAAATGAGCTATAAATATTTCATTCTGCTGCTTTCTTTCCTAATTTTATTTTCTTTGCTTTGTAAGTCTGGATTGGGACCACTTGGTGTGGGGAAAGGGGAGAATCAACTCTTTCTTTTTACCCCTTTGTATGAAACACACATACACACACACACACAATCGATAAGGTTTCTTTTTTTAAAAAAAATAATGTTACCCATGGAAAGGTTTTAAAACTATCCAGCTGTAGAGCTTGGTCTGTTTTTTTTCTTTGAAAAATGGGAGCTGGGGAGCTTGTTTCTCTTCCCATGCTATAGATGGCAAACCCTTTCTGGGTCAAACCATCATCTATTTACACCAGAGAAAACAAAGCAGGAGTAAGGCAACACAACATACAAATTGTGTCTCATTTTACTTTGACTCCACAAGAAATTCCCCCTTCTTTGGGGGATTATTTGCCAAATCCCAAAAAGAGTCCATTTTCAGAAAACAATGATTTAGTCAAATCAAAATTTATTTGGGGCTCAAAATACCGCATAGAAATAGCTCCCTCGCTAACCTCTTATTACACACATACACACATCCCAGATAAAACTGAGATGTGCCAAAACTCAGCTTACTCTTTATGTTTTTACAGTTCTGCTGTGTGCTCTTACATTGAATCTTCTTGGTCTATAAGCTTACTGCTGTTCGGTCCTATGCAAAGCTTAAGAATCTGGGAGGGAGTTTCTGCTAGCTAGACCCCCAAAAGTCAGGAATTTCACGTTCATATTTCCAGAAACAAATTCCATAATTCTGATTTCCCAGTCACTAGCCTCTATGTCAATAGCAGGGGTTTCTTGTAACCATTCAGAACAAAAAGGATTAGAAAATACATTATAATAGCAATTATTAGTAAAACAGATAATGAATGTAGAACAGACAAATGCAGAGGGCAGATTTTTGCATGTGAGTTAATAAACCTTCATTCCCCAGTTAAAACCTTAGGAGCTGAAAATAATCTCTCCATAATTTTAGCACTGAAAATTTATGCTCAAGGAGTCCGGCTTGTTAAAACCCATGGGACTTCATTCAGCCCATAACTTTCATTAGCAGTGAAGGGAACACTATGCAATACAACTGCTTCGAGTCAAACTTAATCCCAATTAAGGATGAAACTCCATCCTTAACTCACTCTATCACAGAAGTCCCTAAACAGTGGGTGATCTTATAGACCATATGTACTGCAAAAAAAAAAAAAACACCCTTGCATTACGCAGGCACAAAACTGTGTTTGCAAATCTGAGCTTCCTTCTTAGCCCGCTTCCTTGTTTTGTCTAGATCAAAGCTTTTCCACAATTCCAACAATGTTTTGATGGTTTATTTTAGCCATTGAAAAAAGGGAGCGATGATGTAATTCAATGACTAGAGAGATTATTAATAGTTAAGGATGGCAGCTTAGCTTTATTATGTAACACCAACATGGCAGCCTTGTTAAATAACAGCGCAAAAGATTTTAATATTAAAGCTCACTGTTTATCTAACCTACCTACATTGGTGCACTTTCAGGGTGATTAAGATTTCGCTGATAATGAATATTACACACAGTATGTGTACAAATTCTTAGTGCAGAATTAATGCATAAAAGCTTATTGTCAAGGTAACAGGATCATTGCTTTAAAAACTCGCTTAAATATATGTGGGCACTCTAATAGCGTGAAAGTCTATTCTAATGGGTTTATGGGTTTTTTTTGAGAACTACAATGTAGATGTTAAATATTAAAATGGATTTTAATGTCATCACCAATTACTATTATCTGTCACTTGATCCTATAAGATAATGTTAAGAAAACCTTTTTAATCACTGAATTAATGTAGAACGTATGTTTCAATAAAAATAAATGTAGATATTTCTAACTTTTTTGAAGATAGAAATACTTTATCGTTGAAGCAATTAGCTAAATTGGGTCCTTATTTTTTTTATGCAGTTCTCAACCCCCTAATATTTCTGATTTGTTTGGAGCCACAACCAAATCAAAGTTCTATGATATATGAAGGCAAACACCATCTGAATCCTGAAAGTTAACAGCTGTTAACTTTTAAGGAAATAGTGTACCCCTTACAGACGTTTTGCATGAAACATTAAAAAAAATGAAGTTATGATTTATGCATTTGATAATTAGACAAAATAGGCTATAGAAAGAAGAGAGTTAACTTTTAACCATAAATAAGAGGCAAATTTATAATTGTATTTATGATTGCTATAAAGAAGATTGAAAGCTACTTATTCCTTTTTTGCTTTCTTTTCTATTTTTCTTTCCCTTTCTTACAGTTTTTTAAAAAAATTCATTGTCTTTTTTGTTACTTTATATTACTTTGTATTAGCCTTTATCTCCATTTTTTTAAAAAAATCTTTGTGTGTGTGTGTGTGTGTGTGTGTGTGTGTGTGTACTAGGAGCATAAGAGGAAACTATAACGTTTCTTCTTGAATCATGTACTTTTTAGCAAGGTAACCTAAATCACAACTTCTAGTGAACTATTTTTATGTACTGTATTAGAAAGTGGTGCTTCAAATGGCAGAAGTGATTGTGGTGTCAGCAGCTTGTCTCTGGCCAAGATCTTTAGAAACAAGTCAGTCAGTCTCCTGGGGAAGATATTAGAACCATATTAGCTCTATTTAATTCAGAGGTTGGAATCCATGTGCTGGTTTTGGTAGTGTGGCTCTGTTGCAACAGCTAAGTGTTTATTACTCATCTTTGACAGCAGTGAAATTGTATTATATGTACCACAACTTCCCCTTGATCAATTTGATTCCACATGTTGGAAGTTTGGAAACATCTTCAAGAGAAGAAAAAGAACAAGTCACACAAGTTGAGTTTCTCAAAGAGCAGGTACAATTAGTCCTTGAATTACAGCCACAACTGGGACCAAAATTGCAGTCATCAGTTGTTGTAGTCATAAGCCAAGTCACCATGTGATCAGATTTTGATTTTATGATTGTTTGTAGAACAATTGTTAAGCCAGTTACCATGGTTGTTAAGTGGTGGTGGTAAGTGTAGATCCATTTCATCCAATGAGCTTTTTTTTGTCAGAAAACAGCAAAAATCTTCACAAATAGTGATCACGTTGCAACCAGTCATAAACGCAAGCTGGTCGCTAAACACCCAAAGTGCAATCATGTTTATCAAGGTTGGTGTGGCAGTCATAACTTTAAGGACAGGTCGTAACTTTTTTTGAGTCTGTCCTAACTTTGAACAGTCATTAAGCGAGCAGTCATAAGTCAAGGACTATCTGTATGAGTAACATCCAGAAGTTCTGATTCCACTGCAATGAAGTCACAGGGACAGAAAAGCAAGATCCTCTCCCTTGCGCTGTGCAGAAGCTCACCTTAGCTGCACTTACCTTGAACGCAACTGACAACCAATACCTTGTAATCAGAAAAATTAACAATGGAAGTCCACTGTTCTGCAGTGCATTTTTGTTAATGTTGTAAAACCTTTCTAAGCACAAAGAGGCCTTTCCAAGCAGAAAACAATTTTTAAAAAAAAAAAACTTGGGAGGACTTTAAATATTCACAAACAGCTTTCCTCTTTCATTAGAAAGGTACCTTCTGCTTTTAATTATTCCTGTGGATGCTTAGCTCTTTCTTTTTTTTTCTTTCCCCAAGCAGAATTTTTCCTCCTTTTCCCTTTGTGATTTCATTGTGATTTCTTTTTTGATATTTTGATGAGGTCTAGAAACTTTTTTTAATCCTCACCCTCATTGGTAACCAAAACAGGCTTTGAGGTACTGAGCTCTTTTTTTAAAAAAAAAAAAAGGGGGGGAGGGAGAGAAAGAAAAGAAAAAGAGAGAAAAACTTAAAAGTTACATAGAGGGAAAAGGAGCCTTTGGTTTGAAAAGAAATAAGGGGAAAAAATCAAGCTAATCAAAGTTAAAATAAAGTCTTCCCCCCCCCTCCCTCTCTCCTGATACTCCTGTCTATAACATGTTGTTCCTTATAGAAAGTGGGATATGGTGGCATTTGCTGATTAACTTGCTCGACAAAAGTGACAGCTGCTGAGGGTGTATGTAGATAAGCCGCACAGCGCAGTTCCGCCTTTGTACATCTGTCAGCAAAAAAGGAATACTAAAGAGTGAAAAGAGGCAAATTGGTCCCAAAAGGCAACCTATTCAACATAGGAGGTTTGCTCTATTCAAGCACTTGCTGTGAAACTCAAGTACTTGGTAGCTTATTCAATTTCATTCACTCTTTAGAACGAGTGTTTAATTTCTTATGCTTGTGAATAAAAGGTTGAAGGGAGCCTGGGTTTTTTAAAACACACACACACCAAAACTATATTGTTGTTGTTGTTGTTGTTCTTGTTATTATTATCGTTATCATTATTATCATTATCATTATTATCATTATAATTGTTCAAATTTGCTGATCAGTATCCACAGCATTAACTCATTCGCCCGGTTTTTCGAACATAGTAATGGAATAATAGAAGACTCTGCAGCAAAGTCAGCTTCTCGGTGATTGTTTAAGATTTGTTTTCCATTCTAAAGATGGAAATTTCTCTTCTCTATCTTGGAAAGATAAAGGCCAAAAAGAGCTGCTGCAATTTAATAAGGCTCTAGATTTGTCGTGGATTGTTGCATTGTTGTTGAATTTTAAGAATCCCAGATCACCCTCAAGACAAGAATTCCCTGGGTTACATTCACTTATATTCCTCTCTAAGGGAAAATTGTCCAGATATTTTGGAGCCAGATTTATTTTGGAGGAATCATGCCCAGGATGCTGTTGTAAGAAGTAATCAGACAAATGTGGGTGTCTTCATTAAAGGTAGAAAGTGGATGAGAAGCGAAACGTCTTCAAAAAAAATCAAGAAAGTCTAGTTGCCTTGTGAAAAATCACCTTTGGGATAGAAAGTGTCTTTATTATGTTTATTCCATGGACAGAGAAGACTATTTTTAAAGCTCTAGTCCAGGAGGATTTAGAGCATCTTAATAATCTCCTGTACCATTCTGCTTCCCCTTCAACTGACACAAGCAAGTGGATCCCTGTTATACCCATTGTGAAGCACAAATGCAAAAATGAAGGGAGCCTTGTATACAGTAGGGACTGATAGAGTAGATAGTAGTAACAATAATTATAATAACATACAAATTTTAAAGGAGGCCATTTGAATGATAAAAGAGGCAAAATAAGCAAGTGGCATCCAAGGTTATGAACACTCTGAGGTTATTCTGCCTGGGATACAATTGACCCAAACGTTTGGCAAAAACAGAAGTTGTCAGATTGCTAAATACCAGTTTACTGGAGTGTTGAATTTAGTGGCATTACTGAAAAAACCCTACTCCCCATATCCTTATCCTGACTTTAATTCCTGTAAAAGATAACAAAATCCAGATCCCAGACATTTTCTTAAACATGTCTATGAAATATAGCACAGACCTATTCAGATGCTGTCAGTTATTATTCTGTATGGTATTTATTATATATATCAGAATATACATATTCTGCCATTCCTTCTAATAATGAAGGAATCCAGAAGAACAGAAAAAATGCTCTTCTTTAAAACTTAAAAGTGACCCACAATTATTTGTTGACCAGCAGCAATTTGAATTATCCCAAAATCACATTCAGTTTTACAGTCAGAAGAGTGCCAATCAGCAACAAGGAACTTTATTTGTCCCAGAGCTCTGAAAGAAATCTTCAGCTGGAGATGCTTTTTCAAATAAATAAAATTTGGAGAAGCTACTGTCACCTGTGATGATGGTCGCACACACCTTTTTCTTCCTACATGTAAAGGTTGCTTGATAATAATAGGGGGGGAAAGATGAACTAGATAAGAATATGGGTATCAAGCAATTCTATTAAATGTCCTTCTTTCCATCTTGGGCAGGCTGCTTAGACTCCACAGAATGAGAAGCAGAGAACAAGTGACAAAGTAATTTGTGCTCAGCATATTCTTTAATATGCTAGGATAAGAAGCCTGAGTTAAACAATGTTTTCTGCAGATGAGTGACACATCTCCAGACCACATTTTAGAAAAAAGAAAAAGGCAATAGACTCCGTCTTGATTTGATTGCAAGGCTTTGTTGAGAGAATTCAAACATACGTGAGTCCTTCCAAAGATAAAACAGGTCTTGGATATCAGTGCCAACTTTTGAAATGCAAACATTATGCATGGTGTTTTTTTCTTTTAAAAAATGCACATTTTGTCGCATTGGGTGAAAGGTAGAAAGCAAAGGGTGCAAAATACACAGAGATGTAATGTTAGCAAAGTTGGCATTTCTTTAGTAAAAATGCATTCTCTTAAGACAGATTTGAAGGATTATCTTCATTGTCAATTGTGAACTTCTCTCCCTGTCAGCAATACTGAAAAAAGTGCAAAAGTGCATAGAATCTGAAGACACTATGGTGGAAAGAGGAAGAGACTCCAAAGGGCTGTCATTTTTGTTCAGATATTGATTTTATGAATTCATTGACCCAGTAGTGTATTTGCTGGAAGCATCAGATAATGCCCAGAAACTGATTGTCTTATTGTTAATCTCTGTCTTTGATCTTGAACGGTACTGCCAGTTATGATATAGCATCCAAGATAGTTGCATAAAGAAATGGCATAAATATTAATAAATTAATTAGGATAAATTAATGCCCAGAAACTGCCATTTTGATATCCTTTGGCCTAATTATAAATACTTAGCCCTAAAGAAAATAGGTCATCAGGACTGACAGTTGCAGGAAATCAAACGACACTCAAGAGTTGGAGCTGTTTCTTTACTAGAATCAACAAGAATGTGATCATTTGTCTTTGCTATTTCTCTTTGTTGTGATCAGAATTGCCCCAAGATTCTAAAATTCCTTTAGTTCCAAACTCAGATGAATTCAAATATGAAACTCTTGCTATGATAGCCACTATATTTCAAACAAGAAAAAGTTGGAAGGCCATTGCATAATTCATTAATGGGGATAAATATATTTAGCATGTGAAGAGGTTGGGTACTTATTAGATTCAAAGACACCACTCTTTCAAGGATCAATATGAGATTTGGGCTGCTATCCAGGTGTATGTACCAGACAGGACACCTTCTTTGAAAGCATTGATAAATTGCTTAAAAGTGTATTTTAAATATATATTTGCTAGGCTTTCATAATTTATGGTGAGGTTACCCAGTTAAAGAAATCTTAGTATATAAGTTCTAAAATGTTAATGTATAACTTCTGAATTTGGTAAAGAAATGGGAAGGAAGGAAGGAAGGAAGGAAGGAAGGAAGGAAGGAAGGAAGGAAGGAAGGAAGGAAGGGAGGGAGGGAGGGAGGGAGGGAGGGAGGGAGGAAGGAAGGAAGGAAGGAAAGAAGGAAGGAAGGAAGGAAGGAAGGAAGGAAGGAAGGAAGGAAGGAAGGAAGGAAGGAAGGATTCAGGCAATTCCTTATCATGGAAATGGCATAGTAAGTAACATGCATGAGACATAACTGTAGCTTTTAACAGACACCAATAGTGGGTAATGTTGCTTTACGAGGGTTATGGTGGAAGAGGATTTTGCTTTTTCTATTCTAATAGTTGGAAAATATATCTTCTAAGACACTATTTGCTTTCTGTGTTTTTTATTCATACCAGCACTGAAAATATTGCTTTCATGTGCTCAGTTAATTAATCTGATCTATGTAATACATAGATTATTAGCTTATTACAGTTTATTAGCTTATTGCAAGGCTAGGTATCCTTTGAAAACCTAGTTGGCCATAAAATATTCCTGAGCTTCTAAGGGTTCCAGGAACCATCTAGGGATGGAAAATAATTCAGCAGAGTTTGGGAGGATGGAGTGATTAAGGGACTGGGAGTGATTTCTCTCCTGGACATAGATTGATGATGACCCTGATCATGATGATAGGTAGGTAGATAGATGAGAGAGAGAGAGAGGCAGAGAGAGATTAAGAATGTTATGTTACACTTTCATCCCCATTATTCATTGAACAAACTTTAAAATTAGAGGCTTTAATAAGCTGAGGTTTATGGAAATGGAGCAAAGGAGAGAGATCCTTCAGCTCTCAGGGTCCATTCATTGTAGACCTTTTTTTTTTTTTTTGAGCATCTATGCCCAAGAATCTCAGTGGTAGAAATACATAAGATCAGCCGATCTCAAGATCTTAATGTGAAATCCTGATGGATATCTGCCATTTTCATATTTATTTCTGCAACCGCTGAGAGCCTAATAGATGGATTGGGGAAAAGCATACGTCATCCATGTACCTGAGATTTATATTTCACCGATCTGTCAAAACTGGGAGCTGTTCTATAACATCCCAGGAAGCCGTCCATTCATGAAGAAATGTCCCCTCTGTTCCTTTCCTTTTAGACTCAGCAGGATGCCAGGTTCTTTCATTCCACTGAATGCCTTACCTTCAAAACACCTTAAATTTAAAAGTCCCCCTTTCAGCCTTTCAAAAGAGATTCTGCAGCCTGGACCAGAGAGAAGGGTTAGGGTGAGGCCATCTCATCCCTGCAATTTCCCAGGGCAGAGAATCTACCTCGGTGATGCTTAATAGGTTTGAACAGCCTGGATTCATTCTGGTTGGAAAGCCCAGAACTGAACTCAAGGGTCGCGGGTGTGAGTTACTATGGTTATGGAGCAGTATAACTCTCATGGGCGTTAGAGCACATCATAATGGGCAAACGGCAGTGGTTAAAGCGAGCAGGTAGGATTACTATGTTCTTTTGTCAGAAGTCTATAATGTCTTCTGGTCCGTTTTAAAGGCTCCTGGCTTCCCCCAAATCCACCCAAGCAGCCACCTGCTGAGTAATTTTGTATGTTTAATCTCTCACCCTTCCCTACAAGCTTTTGGCTAATTTGAGGCAAATGGGTATTTTTTTTCCCCAACGCTGAGTAGGGTAGCAGAGAATCCATGACCTAGAAAAACTCCATTCCGAGGCAGGGAGAAGAGAAAGAAAAATATTCTTTCAGCCAACTTTGTAAGACCTTTGTGAATGGCAGAAAATAGGTCTGACTAAACTGCATTGGGGTTTTTGCTTAATGGTTTGTGAGCAAGGAGTCTGATTCTCTCTCTCTCTCTCTCTCTCTCTCTCTCTCTCTCTCTCTCTCTCTCTCTCTCTCTCCCAACATCTTATACACATACATACATGCACACACATTTATTTTAACTTCCCCCCATAAAACTTGTCACTTCAGATTGCCATCAGCCACCACAACAATAATCATTTCATGCTTATTGCTAATTGCAAGCACAGCTGAGGCCCAGCGGGGGATTCCTTGCACAGTCCCAGGCCTTTATACCAGCCTCAATCTGTTGTATGGCACTTGTTCACACACACACACACACACACTACCAGCAAAGGCAGAAAGAGGCAGAGTCACAGGTTTCTTGTAATCCTTCTGCTACCCTGCTGACAATTCAGCCCCATAAGCATTCCAGGTTTTGTCTGCTTCTTTACAAAAGCTGGAGTGACCTTAAGCCTCTAATGTGTGAGCGGGCCCGCTTCTGTCTACCCCACCATCAGCACCAGAGAAAGAATACAGCTCCTTCAGGTGCATTAAGGAGCCAGGCTGCATCTGGCTTATGAGATTCTGTTTGCAGAACCCCTGGAGGGAGCTCTGGCTTCCTGTAGCATGTAAAAATGTGAGTGTGAACTCAAGGTTCATAGCAAGGAACAGGAGGTCAGGCTTCCATTCAAATCTATGAAAAAGAAACCGGAGTTTGCAGATGTTCTGGTGGATGTGTAATGACACCACCTCCCTCGGAGTGCAGGAACCCAGCACAGCTTTTCAAAAAAAAATGTGCCGCCCTGCCATCAGTGGGTGTCACTTTGCAGATTTATTCATATCATTTTTTTCCCTTGTAAATTCGGAGGCACATTTAGGACTTCAATAAGACCGCAGGTCGGTGAGAGTGACGTTCCATAACTCAAACGATCTGGGCTGCGATAAAAGCGGCGATGATCACGCATCATTGGCGTACTTTTTAAACCAACCTTTGGGATGGTTTAAAGTCATTTGTTGGTGATTTTCCTGGATTACAAATCTTGCCCTTCCATTCCCAGAGATGGAATGACTGTCTCACACAGCTCATTCTGAGTGTCGTGAGAGGGAAGCAACTTGATTCTTATTTAATGTACTGTTTTTGTACTTGGATTACCCAGAGAGCTGCTTATGAGATTTTCTGCCTCATACACCAAACTGCCTTACATAATCTGCCATTGGGATAGGGGCTAGATTAATGCAGCTTTAACTCTGGCAATAAAATGTCTCCACATGGCTCTAGCTATTATCTGCAATTGTCTTTGCCTACATACGAATAGACTAGTATTAGCTTCTTTCATACCACAGAGGTCTATAGCAATCTCACAGTGATGGGAAATGGTGGGAGGGATGTTAGTAAGTTTCCAAGCAGTCTCTGTAGCTGTGGCTTTATTGGTGATTTCTGGGTTCATTTTTGCTTTATCAATGCAACCAACCTGGGATTTGAAACCTTTATTATCTAGTTCAGGATATAACAGATATTCTGTTTAATTATGAACAAGCATCTTAAGCTAATCTTCGGTATGGCTTTTCTGGTCTCTGTCATCTACAACACACGCAGTGAACCTGGATGGATGGATAGGTGGACAGGTAGACAGATCAACAGACAGACAGAGACAATTCTGCATCCTTGAGTTACTTTGATGGATGGTTTGCTGTTATTGTTGTTTTTAACTGTTGATCTGCCCAAACTTTTCAAAGGGCCTTGAATGTATCAATTGATATGCAGGATTGTCCCAAAGCCATTTTTCAAAGCGTGATAGCAACTACTGTAATATCAGCTAGGAGTCTAGACATTACAAAAGCTACTTTTACCAACAGAAAAAAGGCAATTGCCCTTGAATGTCATCATGACTCCATAAGGTAGAGAAGTGAGGACCAGACAAGCAGCTGCAAACACTGGGACCCAGGAAAGGAATAGATAGTTTTATTCCTTTGAACTTTCAGTTTATAAACAATTAAATCCAAGATCACATGAAGTATTAGTACCACTTTATAAAACCCTAGTAAGGCCACACCTGGAATACTGCAGCCAATTTTGGTCACCATATCACAAAAAAGATGTCAAGAGTTTGGAAACAATTCAGAGAAGAGCAACTAAGATGATCAAAGGCCTGGAGACTAAAACATATGAAGAACGGCTATGGGACTTGGGTTTGGCTAGTCTAAAGAAAAGAACTAGGGGAGACATGATAGCAGGGTTCCAGTATTGACAGTGAGGATAATCAACCAATGAAACCACTTGCCTTAAGAAATCGTGGGCGTTCCATCACTGGAGGTTCTTAAGAAGAGACTAGACATTCGCCTGTCTGAGATGGTATAGGTTTCCTGCTTGAGCAGGGGGCTGGACTAGAAGACCTCCAATGTCCCTTCCAGCTCTATTCTATGCTATTCTCTGGTGTCCCATGAAAGTGATGAGATATCATGGCAGAAGTAGTTTACTGGTAGTCCTCAACTTATGACCACAACTGAGCCCAAAATTTCCATTGCTAACTAAGACATTGCCCCGTACACCACCCTGAGTCCTTCGGGAGAAGGGCGGTATAAAAATTTAATAAATAATAAATAATAATAAAATAATAAGACAGCTGTTAAGGGAATTTTGCCCAATTTTGCAACCTTTCTTGCTACGATTGTTAGGTGAATCACTGTAGTTATGAAGTTAGCAGCATGTGAATCTGGCTTCCCCATTGACTTTGCTTGTCAGAAGGTCGCAAAAGCCGATTACATGACCTCAGGACACCGCAACTGTCATAAATATGAGTCAGTGCCATGCATCCAAATTTTGATCACATGGCCATGGGGAGGCTGCAACGATCGTAAGTGTGAAAAACGGTCATGTTACTTTTTTCCAGTGCTGCTGTAATTTTGAATAGTCACTAAGGGAACTGTTGTAAAGCAAGAACTGCCTGTATAGCCTTTTCTTGCTCTATCAAGCATGCCTGAAAATTTAGTCAGTCCTTTCCCTTTACATAAACCAGCTCATTTTCTTCCCACTTGGTCAGGGGTAGGCAACCTCGGCTCCTTTATGACTCATGGACTTCAACTCCCAGAAGTCCATGAGTCATAAAAGAGCCGAAGTTGCCTACCCCTGCATCCTGATTGAAGGACCAATTCAATTCTCCACCAGAGAAGGGAGCTGTTTCAAGAGTTGAGGTGTTCTACCAGCCAGAGTAAGGAAGTCCAGCAGCAGTTCTTTTGGCTTTTGCATATTCCCAACTCTCCCCTTGAGTTCCCTTTGTTCTTCCTTTCCTTCCCTCCTCAACAGCCCTCTTCTCTCAGTCTTTTATCTCATCAAGCGTTAAGTTGGGGGGGAAAATACATTTCCTGTTGATGTAACTTACTCTCAAGGAAGAGAAGGTGTTCCCTTCACCTCACCGAATAGTAAAAAAAAAAAAGGAGTCTAAGAAGACAGACCTTAATCTCAGAATACAGTCACATTGTGCTAAATGTGCTGAATTTGCCAGCTGAATGTAGATTAAACAGAAGAGCCTCTTTCATCCTGTCTACACTTCATAGAAAGTTCTGATTGGCTGATTTTCTGCATAAGCAAACAGAGAGAGCCAACAGGAGTTTGCCAGAAGAGTTCAACAAGAGGATGAGAAGGGAAAGATCAGAGAAACCATGTGTTGTGAAAGAGTGCATGCTAAGCTGTGATGCTAAGCTGGGGAAACCATATATTGAATGGCTGCTGGTTGCAAGATCTGTATCCTGCTGGTTGCATGGTGCTTGTGATTGAGAGACTGCTTCCTTTCGAGTAAGCAGAGTCTGAAAGAGGAATATAAGACACCAAGTTCCAGCAAATGGACCTCACTAAGCAACTGAATTGAAAGCAGTAATCAGGAATGGAATAATAGAATAGAATAGAATAGAATAGAATAGAATAGAATAGAATAGAATAGAATAGAATAGAATAGAATAGAATAGAATAGAATAGAATAGAATAGAATAGAATAGAATAGAATTATTGTCACTGTGTAACTCACAACAAAATTAAGTGCTGTCCACAGTGCACACTACACACAAGTAAAAACCACAGATAAGAACATACATTATATATACACATCCTTCACACTCTATTCACCATTGTGCTGCCCCTAATATTGCACTTACTAGATGAGTTTAAAACGTAGTCTGCGACAAATTTTCAGTTAATTCTTTGTCCTGGGCAACCATAAGAACTTGAGGAGGGAACAAAAAGAAATAGGAATTTTAAGTCTGTGGCCGGTAGTGCTTGTGACATGTTTGCCTTCCTATCTGAAAATAATCTAGCATACATTTCCAGCAGATTAAAGTTCACAGCAGTCCTTGAAGAAGTGAAAGCATTGGACTAATACCTGGCTATATTTTGGGCAATGACAAAAGAAAGGAAATATCAGTTCAAAGACAGGCTGTGGAACCAAAATGGGGCAAGCAACTCTTCATAAGGAAGACAGAGGAGGAAATCAGTGGATGAAAATAACAAGAGACATAAATTCAGTTTTTGCACTCTTCAGTCAATTGATTGGTGGGGGCACAGATTGTGTTTTTCCTACCTTTTCTTAGCTTTCCAAGTTTGGCAGGAGTGAACACAATTATAACGCCAGCTTCAAACCACTTTGAAGGATCAGGTAGTACCAAGAATGTGTAAAATCTGAAAGGCCTGTCACTATATTTAAAGCTTCAGTGCTGTTGTTGATAGAAACAACTCCCACTGCTAAGAATAAGGAATGAGTTCAGATAAAGTAGAGTTCTTTTTTACATTATCACAAGGGAAGGCAGAACAGCTTTTAAAAATGAAAACAACAAAAGTTATGAGTTTTGAAAGCTGCTCAGAATTTCATCCATGAGATAAGTTGAAAAAGTCATATACCTTTGTGTATTATTAATGGAAAGAAAAGTGTGTGACATTCTGTTAAAGTTCATGTTGGTTGAGAATTATGGGAGCTAAAATCCAATGGGAAACCTCCAATGAGGAAAAAGCTGTTCTAAGGGAACTAATCACTCAGGGTAAAACTAGAATATTTTTGGTATAATTATATTGGGGATCCATGAGCATCCATAGCGACATTGTTAATTAGTTAGAAATGGTAAATAAGTGAATTATTCTGAGAACTGGGGAAATGTCATTTATAGAAAGAATGTTATCCATTCTTTATTCTTTTATATATACACAACTCAAAATGGTGAACATACCATAACTCTGTGAGACAGGTTGGGCTGAGAGAAAGTTACTGGCTCCAAAGCCACCCAGCTGGCTTCCTACCTAAGGCTGAACTAGAACTCCCAATCTCCCAATTTCTAACCTGGTGCCTTAACCATCCAACCAAACTTACGAGTCTTATCAAACTTTATCAAAATTATAAGTACTGTCATAATATATGGGCATATGGAAAGAAGGCACCTCTGAAATGGTTACAAAAGCATAACTTGTATAGTTTCAGTTTTAGACCCCTTCATTCCAAGAATTCTCCCAAATAAATAGCATAAGAAATCCGTGGTTCAGATTGCTTTGTGCCGTTCCTGCCTGAGATGTAAGGTAATAGAACAGCTAAGATATGGAACCAGGCCTGGAGAAATCTATATTTAAATCCAATTGCCATAGAAATTCACTGAGGGGCTTTAGGTCAATTATTCTTTTTTAACCCTACCTTCATCAGTTTTTAACCCTACCTTCATGGGTGTAAAATGTAGGCATATTCCCCTTATAAACTGCCCTGAGCTCTTGGAGAAATGCATGCAGGAGTTTTCAGGATCCAGAATATGGCAATAATCTGTCCACATTGTCCTTGAAGCAAACTGAATACCAGTATAGGTGTGATATTAGCTGTGTAAAATCAAAGGTGAAAGGTGTTGCCTGGATAATGCTTTGGATCCAAGTTTAGTGCTAATTAATGTCACTGGAATATGGAAGGAAAAGTACAGTAAAAATAATATTGGCCTTCACTGCCACTTCTTTCTATAAACTTAGGGCAGCAGACATACAGTATCTTAACTGCTGCTGTGTTTCTTCTCAGACAAAAGCTGATGGACAATACCATCTCCTTTAAGCAATATATTATTTTTCATACAGTACATTCATATAAGCTTCCATGAAATAAACTGGCTTTTATCCTTTTCATGTGTTTACACTGATATATCACTGGGCCATTTGAAATGTGCATTCTGAAGAAGAAATGGCTCTGAAGGCATGTTCTCCTTTGATTGACAATTCCCTTTTTTTGTTCTAACTTTTATTGTTTTATCAATTCTTAAAATACAAAAAAAATAGGAAATTAAGAAAAGAAAAAAAGAAAGGGGGAAAGAAAATACGATGTACAAGGAAAGAAAGAAAAGCGTTGACTTCTGACCCTTTTTAAGTGTAAGATAACAACATTACAACCTCATTTTTTTTTTACTTTTGCACATTAGTATGTAACTAGCCATTTCTACAACAACAAATCTATCTAATTGGCAAAACCAAAGTCAAAGTTTCATTTTTTTTCATCACAAGCACAAAATCCAGAAGTGATATCTAAATTAAAAAAAAGTAAATATATTCTCCTCTTTGAATACAACAGCCAATTAAACCATTACTGCTTTGTCTTCCTTGTTGTTGAAATAATATATATTTCTGTTTGCACTTAATAATCTTTATAAACTATCACCAATTATATTAACAAAATTCCCTGTTTTCTTTCAGATTAGCAATAAAAGGATGACCATTAAAATCTGTAGAAATTTTATTAAGGGATAATTTTCTATCTTGGCAGAAAAATTGAAACCGCCTTGGTCATAAGGCTCCAAATTTAACCTCTTTAAAATTAAGAGGAGGCAAAGTATCCAAAGGGAAATTGTCCTGTGGTTGGATGTATTTTGTTAATAAAGATAATTCACCCAAAATTGATAGTCTTTGCAAACAAATGCCAAGAACGTGCATGAAGATATTTTCCTGAATTCTGTAAGAGCTACTCTCTGTTAAGGATGGTGACCTTGATAATTGACATTAATAGCACTCAGCAACTAGCTTTTCCACTGTTAAGTGGAGTATAATAGTGCATTCCGTATTCAACTTTTGTCATTAAAGCTACAATACTACATGCACTTCACTCAGATCTATGCAATAGAACTTATTTCCATATAAAAACATTTAGGCTTGCATTGCCAGCTACACATTTTAATTTAACATATTTTCAGCGCAACTTATTTCTTTTTACATTATTCTGAAGTCCCACTGTGTCCACTGGAGCTGAGTTAAATCTGTGTAGGATTGCAGCCTTAATTGCTTTATTTCATGAATACATTCACTTTGACAGAGAACAATTGTTTTCACAAAAAAGTGTCAGGTAGTGGGAGTAAGATAAATACTACTAATATTGTTGTTTAAGGGAGAGACATATTTGGGGGGGGGAAGAGTAGCACATAGATCTGAACTTATTTAAAATAAATGCTAACAGCAAACAGAGTTGTCACCAAATTCCTGAAAATCTAACCCTAAATTGCAACCCATTAGCTGTCACTGAGATTGAAAAAGTGATGGGGTTACATGGGTGGAAAAGAACAAGTAGCGTGTATTAAACAAGCAATCCCTCATTACCCTGGGATGCAAAGCTGGAGTGATAAATATTTATGAGGTAGCTTCTGTCCAAAAGCCTGAAGATAAAAGGAGTGTTTTATTTGTGATGGTCAAAAAAAAGGCAGAGCTGAGTAATTTAGAGTAAGTTACAGAGTGAAAAACTTACCCTCTTGAATTGGTGTGCAAGACAAAGAAGAAAAGTGGGGGGAATTGCCTCACAACGTAAGCTGTCACACCCCTCCTCCTCTGCCCCAGGGATCTCATGGAGAATTTGGCACCCCTCCATCCATAAAGAAAACCCTAACTCTACTTCCCCATCAGACCTGCCTCAACATTCATCCATGCACCCAGAGGCTTCAACTGGTGTAAAATGCAGCCGCGCGGGTGCTTATGGGAGTATCTCGATACTCCCATGTTACACCACTCCTGCGTGAGCTGCATTGGCTTCCAGTTGCCCTCCGGGTGTGATTCAAGGTGCTGGTAATTACCTTTAAAGCCCTACATGGCTTAGGCCCCGGGTACTTCCGAGACCACCTGCTGCCAATGTCAACCTCCCATCGCCCAGTTCGCTCCCACAGAGTCGGCCTCCTCAGGGTGCCGTCGGCCAGGCAATGCCAGCTGGCGACCCCCAGGGGGAGAGCCTTCTCTGTGGGTACGCCGACCCTCTGGAATGAACTGCCTCCGGAGCTGCGGTTGGCCCCTGACCTTCGATCCTTCCGCCACGACCTGAAGACATGGTTGTTCCAACAAGCGGGCCTGGACTGATCATGGTTTTTTAAATTTGGTTTTTATTGGCTTAAATTGTCCTTTATTTCTTTATTTATTGTTTAACTCTTTTTTAATTTTTGTATTCTATGTTTTTTGTTTTTTTTTATTGTTGTGAGCCGCCCTGAGTCCTTAGGGAGAAGGGCGGCATATAAATTTTAATAATAATAATAATAATAATAATAATAATAATAATAATAATAATAATAATAATGATGATGATGATGATGATGATGATGATGATGATGATGATGATGATGCCAGGGAAGATATTTCCATTCACAGCTCCATTAATATAGAGAACTACTTCAAGCCCATTATTCAGTATTGATTTAAGGTTGCTTTCCTATCTTCAACAGATGACTTGCTATATGAAGTAGGGAAGGTGAAGCTTTTCCCAGGGTGCAGATGCCCTGCCAGAAAATATGTTGGGAATACCTCAATAAAAAGTTACTTGAATTGAAATGGCTACTATGTATTTCCCTGACTTCCTTTAAAAGTATAGTCTTAGTAATGCCAAGCTCACATATGCCAAAGATTTGGAGTTTGAAATAATAATATAAGAGAGAAGGATAAAGCAGTAGATAGAGAAGTTAAGTTCTTCCCTTGCATGCTCTTTTTATGCCTGCTTTTCTAGCACGGTTAACTAGATATGAACACCGGAAGTGTTGAGTAGTACAAGCTCTTCCCTTCCGCTGCCTACAGCTGCTCTTCTCCAAATTACGTCATTAGAGACCTAGTTCCCTCATCCAGAGATGCCATCAAGAATCTGATTTGACTCTGGGCTGGGGGGAAAAAACAGTAATATTAGCAGGGATAGAGAGCACATTAATTCGAAATACATGGTATTTGAGGTTTATGAGACCCTTGATTTTTATTACATCTTTATTTTCACTGCAATTTTAAAAGGTTAGGGCAGTATGGACTTGGAGAGCTGAAATAGTTTCTGTGGTTCCTCTTCTTTTTCTGATCAACATTTGGATATTGTTGCTTCCACCTCTTCAAGTGTTATTTATGGCTGCATGAATCGTAGGAGCAGATATTCTGGTTGGAAAAGTTGGCAAGGGCAACTTAAAATGTGGATGTGTGCTTCCACTAGTGACTTTCTGCCCAGCCCACTTGGCCATCTCAAAGGTGGTACAACCAAAAGGGAAACTAATAGATGGAAATCAGCTATGATTAGTGTTTATAACCCACTTCTACTCTTTAAATGTTTGGGAGCAACAACCACAGTAAATGCAGATGCAGCCAGTCTAAAGAAGGTATTAAACATCCATGCCTCTCCATTCATCTGAAGCATGTCAATTTTAAACAGCAAAGTTATTTTAAAAAAATACCATGTAAGGCAAAGGCACAAAGAGTATTTGGGAATGTATTTTAAGCAGGGGAAAAAAATCAAACCCTAATTCCAGATTGGATGGATACTGAAACCTATTGGGCCATATGCTGAGTATTCTTAAACATCAATGATCCAAATGTTTCTTTTGTCTTTAAGTGTGCACTCTAATTTTGGGTCTGAATGTTTACAGTGAAAAGATCAAACCTAATAAAATGTGTTTATAAATATATATGATTCATATTGTTTGACATGTCCTCGGAGAGCTCTCGCTTGTTTTGCAGCAATGGTACACCAGCTCCATGAACATCGTTTGCACTTGGCTAACAGACCGCATGGACCTTCAGCTTCACATCTATCAACTAAAAACCCTTATTAGAATAGTAAAGGTAAGCTTGCCTAATGTAGTTGTGTTACTTGGAAATAGATTCTGCTCTCAGTCAGAAAGGAAATGCCAATTAAATCAAAGCATGAGGCCCATTTGTAGATATGGACCTTACTCTCCATCTGTCATATTGATCAAAGTGAAAATGATATTGACAAAATATTCATTCAAGAGAGTGAAGATGGAGGAAACATAGCAGGCAATTGTAGCAATTTGTCCATGCGTCAGCATCATTTATTCTTCATGTTCTGTACAACTCTGAAATCAGTCACACTGGGATATTTTTAATACTAGGTTTGGGACCTTGGGGGTCTTGTAGTCCAACCCCCTGCCCAAGGCAGGAGTCCTGATTACCCAGAATGATAATATTTCTCACACTAGCATTATTCTATTTCAGTGATGGCTAACCTTTTGAGCTTGGCAGGTCAAAAATTTGTCAAAAGACTAATTTGACTCTGCTGGCATCTCTCTCTCTCTCTCTCTCTCTCACACACACACACACACACACACACACACACAGAGAGAGAGAGAGAGAGAGAGAGAGAGAGAGAGAGAGAGAGAGAGAGAGAGAGAACACACAAGAAACAATTCTCTATCTACCCTCTCCTCCCACTTAGGACATTTTGAACAGTGGCATTTGGCAACAGTGCTGAGGCTCACATGAAGTAGAGGTCAAGGCCCTGACTCAGTCCTAGCAACCCCACTGCCACTTAAAAAGACTGGCTGTTGCCATTCCCCAAAGCACATGAGCCTTAGGGAATGCTGGGATTGCACCAGGATCTTCCACTCACTGCTAACCTTCAAGTGGTGTTCTCTTTCTGTTGACAGGGCCCTGCAGCCTACCGAACACTGCTCTGGGTCACGCAAGGCCTTCACCCTTGAAATGGCTTCCAAAAATGCTCTTTGGCAGCCTCTGCAACCTCCAAAACCTGCATGAAAGCCCCCTTCTCATATGATTTTTGTCACTTCAGAGACAAGGGCATACCTCATTCTTGCACAGTCTCCAAAAAATTCAGTGGGAACAAGGCGTGCTTTCAAGAATAGTTGTTGGGTGCTGGTGAACGCTGACATAAATCCTGCCATGTCACCCAAAGCCTCATGGTGGGTCAGCTTTGGCACACGTATCATAGGTTCGTCATCACTGCTCTAGTTCCTTCCATTTGATCAAATGAAACAGGAGCCAACCTAGACAGATGGTACTGAAAGGCAGGGAACCATATGAGGATGAACGATTACCGTGAGTCTCTGCGCAAAGTGCTGGATAAACTTCTCTAGCAGAGCTAGAAGTATCTCTTAATCTGCCCCCTTCTATATGTAGAAAGGGAGCAAAAGATACTACCCAAAATTGTTGGGTAGCAATCTTCATTACTGATTTTCACTTTCAGGAACTTGGAAGATCCTTAAAAACACATACCATATCAGAACAGCACACATAATTAAAATAATTTCTCTTACAATAGATGCTGACAACATTTAAAAATGGGTTACAAACAAAACAAGAAGATCTCCTTAATATAGCTCTGTGTGTGTGTGTGTGTGTGTGTGTGTGTGTGTGTGTGTGTGTGTATGCGTACATGCGCATGTGTGCGTGCACGGGTGCGTGTATGTGTTGGATAGATGGATGGATGATAATTATTTCAGTGTGAAATCTCAGTGGCTTACATCACATAATAAGATCTCAGGAGGAGGTAAATACATATTTGATCATTTTTGGTTCCATGTGATATATTTTGCAGAAAAGGAAAATTATATACTTTAGAAAAGAAGTCATGAATAAATTACTAACATGGTTTTTAATTTTCAAAATAAAAGCAATAGGTATTAGCACATTATTATTATGTGTTAGCTTGGGAACACTGAAAAACACGGGAAGTGTCTTTTGTACTATTAGACTACATAATAGCCTCTTTTTAAAAAAAAAATAACAGTTTCTCTAGTCATAAGAGACATGCAAAACACATTGTTAAACAGTATGTTAATTTAACTAATACCTGTATTTTTATGATGCCACTGAATTCTGTGAAACCATCAAAACCAAAAAACTTCACAAACCTAGACAAAATTTTAATAAACAAATGGCTTTGACACCTAAGACAGTTCACAACCCCATTTATTCTCATAATACTCAAGGGAGGGTCATTGCTCCCCCCCACAACTCAGAGGCAGCCACAATTTTATCAGAGTGGTGAAATATGCATCACAACATCATGAAGCAAATTTTGCTCCTTACCTACTTGATATTGCGACACAAGTATGAAAGGGACACAGTTGTCATGATTTCATAGCACACCTTCCTCTGCCTTTTGCCCTTCCCTGCAGCTATCCCTGCCATATCTGTGACATTTTTATACAAATGTTTGCTGCTGTAGACCTCCCTTTGTTTGGTTCACTTCCAGTTTTGGGGTGTGACATGGGAACAGCCTTCCCCGTTCCCATATGCGTTTCCGCAATTTTTACTCCATAATTATTATTCTGAAATTTTCTGTGCTCTGTCATAAAATACAATCTTCTAAAAAACCTTGTTCAGTCCTCCAGTTGCTTTTCCCCCATTATGAAAACTATTTTCAGAAAAACCTAGGCAATAAGAAGTTAGACTAATTGTTATAATGCTGGTTTAAGATACTGTCACAGGTCCCACTCTTTCAGAAGGAAGACTGTATTCTGTAGAACAGAGGTCCCCAACCTTTGGGGCACCAAGGACCGGTTCCATGTAGAGAGGTTTTTCCGCGGACTGGAGGGTGCATGGTTTTGTGTGCTGCCTGCCTCCCACAGATGGGGCTTTGCGTGTTTGTGTGGATTGGTTACTGGCATTCCACAGCCCGGTACTGATCCCCAGACCAGGGGTTGGGGACCCCTGCTGTAGAATACAAACTCCAGATTATTATTATTATTATTATTATTATTATTATTATTATTATTATTATTATTATTATTAATTTTATTTATATACCACCCTTCTCCCGAAGGACTCAGGGCGGTGAACAGGGCAAATATATAAAAAATACAAAAATACAAAAGTTAAAAGGAATTAAACATTTGCCCAACTAAAAACAGTGAATACAAATATTAAAATAACAATAAAAAACCCCACCCATCCCCCATCAGGCCAGGCCGGATTGTTCAAATAAGAATGTCTTTAGATCTCGACGGAAGGAGCGAAGGTCGGGTGCCATCCGGAGCTCAACCGGTAACCGATTCCATAGCTCCGGGGCACCCACAGAGAAGGACCTCCCCCTGGGGGCCACCAATCAACATTCTCTGATCGGTGGCACCCTGAGGAGGCCCTCTCTGTGGCAACGCACAGGGCGGAGGGAAGTTGATGCCAGATAACTGTCAAAATCAAAGATGCATGAAAAGAAAAGGCTCAACATCCTTCTTTAAGATTTACCTCATGGAAGGAAGTCAGATACATTGAACAACAGCACCCATATGACCTCCTATTTCAGGGGTGTCAAACTGCTGGCCCACAGGCCAGATGCATTATAGTGAAACTGCGCCCACCCTATTGCCAGCAATAGCAAAAAAAAGTCATCATACGTCACAACATGTCACGTGACATTCCAAATTTGACACCCCTGTCCTATTTCATCAATCACAATGGCTTCCAACCTGATCCAGTTAAGAGCATGCATGCATGAGAACAGACCTCTGCTAGTTCAGCTTTACCAGTCCAAATAATTCTTCTCAAAATGGGTACAGATACAATCAATCTGTGATCTCTTGTAGCAAATGAAGCTTTGTGCATATAGCTTTAATCAGATTATCAGCCAAAGCCTAATTTTTATTTCATTTTGTAAGAGCAGACTATGTTTAAAATATAAATGCCTAAAAAGAAAAAATAGAACATGCAGAAAAGAAAAAAAATCAAAGAAAAATAGGAAAGAAAAATAAGAATATAGTAAAGAAAAAGATTGTGTGTGGGTGTATGTAATGACTTCCATCTTCATCACAAGTATCAACCATTTTAGTAACTTATCACCTTCTCTTAAAATATAACAAATGACTTCTTCTTCCCATATCCCATCTCTTATCTATAAACAAATCCCTAAAGCCTTATTGCTTTAGTCCTGATCAGCCAAAATCTATACCAACATATCTACTTTAAATTTGATCAAATAAACCAACTTTATATTCCTTCCTTATACTTTTGACAATGTTGATCTTTAGCCGCTTCAAATAATTTCCTGTAATTTGATTTCTTTTCATTTTTTCTTCGTCCCATTTCACAAAAGTCTTCAAAGGTTTAACAAGCTTATTATCTGTATCTCAATAACACATCATTGAACAAGAGCACCATTTGGTTCCTTAATTTAATATTAAGGATGTAATATTAACAGTAATATAGTGTACAGTATACATCAGTTTAAAACTAAGAAACCAAACCTCTCTCTCTCTCTCTCGGTCTCAATGTGTATTCGTAATTAGACATCCAGCACTATCAAATCCTTTTACTTCAACTTCTCTATTTCTGCAGAAATAGGTCGAGAAATACTGGGGAATAAATACTATAAGATAGCATCTGTTCCTATTAAAACCAAAAGTGCTTGAAATGTATTTGGAAGCATGAGATCTAATTCCTGCTATAGCTGGGTTGGTTTGGTTTGGATGTTTGGTCATGTTTTTCACACCACCAACTTCTTCATCCTAGAAAACATACAGAGATTTCCGATTGCAAGGAGTTCTGGATTCTACCTTGAATAGTAAAACCTATGACACAGTCCGAAACCGGCTGACAGTAGAAGAAGCCACAGCTTCAGTAAGTGAAGGTGGAGGACTCCAAGGGATCACCATGAAAGACAGCGATGAAGAAGATGAAGAGGATGATTAGATCTCCAAATTTAGAGTCCCCCCAACCTGGATGTAGCCTGGAAACCAGTGCATGTAATCTAGTCGGTTATTCAATTAGCCACATTAGGAAATTTTCTGTCTACTCTCAACGCCCATGGAAAGTCTACCAATACAACTCCCATTTTAGCTGTGTGGTCCTTAAGACTTAGCATCTCTGTTTCGATTCATTGAGTTTCCTGATTTCATATCTCTATGTTTATAAGCAATATGGAGCACCATTGTTTAAAACAGTTAATGGAAAAATAAATCTGCATAGAAAACATACTACTAGGTGTGTCCCTATGATAATTAAAGTATAAATGATGCTTCATTAATGTACGTATATACATGGATGGTAAATTGTTGTGAAGACAAGTGAAAGAAGTACTTTCATATGTTTGTTTCTCTTCTATGGGTGCCAACTGCTTCGAAACAGAGTAAGGCTACTACAAGACACCTATTTTGTACATTTGGGGGAGAAGGAATATAAACCAGAAGCTGGGATTATTCCTGTTTATTTGTACCCGAGCAATTTTCTTCCAAAGTATACAGCTAACTTTGTAGAAGTGGCTGACCACTGGAATCTTAGTCATCCATCTACAGAATGGGCTGACCTTGGGCTGACCTTGATCACGTTGTCCTCCTTATGATTCTGAGCAGTTGCTTTATGTCAGCGTCTTGCCCCTCTCAATGTTACATTTTGTTCAGAGTTCCAATAACTGTGTTTGTAAAAAGGACTTTAATTACAACCGTAGACTATACAGATGTGTTTATAATAATGAGGATGCTATAATAACAATAATGATAACGAATGACCATTTCTTTTCGTAGACTGTATCCATCATTTTAACCTCCTTTTGTTTTCATAATGGTTTTTATATCTTGTCATGTACATTGTATTTGGATCAGTAACGTGCATGTCCTTGCGTTTTCCCCCCAAATCCTTTCCAGGAGCTTTAGTTTTTTGTGTAATATAGTGGATTCATCTTGCTTTTTTGCCTTATACAAGCCGACAGTTGTAAAAGTGTGGGGACTGTGGCTTTTCAATAAATAACTGTTCAGATGTCCTGCTAATAAAACACTGGAGTCTTTTTATGTCTGCCTTAGAAAGAAGAAGAAAAAAAACATAAACAAACAAATAAAAAGATTAGTCAATTTAACAAGAATCCATGTAAGAGCTCTTCTAGAATAAAGGAATTTTCTTTTCACCTGGGTGTTTTTTTTTAAAAAAAAAAATAGTTTGTGAATTGAGGAGCTCCTTTTCCACCTGGAAAATTTACCAACGGGAGGCAACGTATGCTGTGAATGAGGCAGAACAATTACACAGGAAGCCTTTCACTAAGCATGAAACAGGTTAAAAGACCAGCCAAAAAGTGTTCAGCTGCGGTTGTAGAGTACAAGTAGTCCTCCACTTGCAACCACAATTGACCCCAAAATTTCTGTTGCTAAGTGAGACAGTTGTTAATTGAGTTTTGTCCCATTTTACGACCACTCTTGCCATAGTTGTTAAGTGAATCACTGCACTTGTTAAAGTAGCAGCAGAGTTCTTAAGTAAATCTCCTTTCCCCATTGACTTTGCTTGTCAGAAGGTGACAAAAAGTCTTCACGTGGTTCTGGGATATTGCAACCATCACAAATACATAACAGTTGCCAAACCATCCAAATTTTCATCCCGTGACCATGGGGGGATGCTGTGATGGACATTAAATGTGAAAAACGGCCATCAGTCACTCTTGTTAATCCCATCATTATATGGCTGCCTACCTTGTAGAAGACAACTCTGGGCAGCTCACCACAATAGTAAAATCAAAAATAATACAAACAAGAAAAACAGAAATAACAAGAAAACCATGACATTCAATGCAACAATCTAGTTCATGCACTTTCCTATGAAGCTCAGTTCCTGTGGACTTACTGGGTATGTTCAAATGATTTTCTTGGCAACAAAATGGAAGTGGTTTGCCAGTGCCTTGTTGCACAGTGTTTTCCTTTTTTACTTCCCAGTCCAACCTGAAGCCTGATAGCCTCCCATCCAAGCAGCAGTGACCTCTGTCCCTGTTCTGTATCAGCCTGCTACCGGCCCTGCAGAAAAGGCAGGGACAACCCCTTTACAAACGGCAAGAGGCTAGAATTAAGCCTGCCAAATTTATTAACATAAAACAGAGCAAAACAAGACACCAACCATGAAACAGGAGCTATGAAACAGGAACTATTCAAGCGGTTGCCTTCAGCAAACCAGCCCTCCCACGCATTCCCCTTTTATACAGTTCAGGGCGTGGCTTCTCTCTGCCTCCTTCCGAGGTGCCCCATTGCCTTCCTCTGTTTACTCCTGATTGACTGCCTCCTGCGTCGGGCGTCCTTGAACAGGGCCAGCTGTGGGTCATCTTCATCCACGCTGTCAGGCTCACACAGCTGGGTCTGCGTCGTGACCAGGTGGGAGGGGCCTGGATGAGGGCTCTCATCAGCAAGCTCTTCAACACCCCCCTCCTCCTCTGAGTCGTCTGACCCAACTGCCGAACCCACAGGCTGACCCTGAATCACAACAGTCCCTGCTTAGCTTTCTAAGGCATCTTTGGTGGTGTCGTTCAGGTGGGAAAGCAAAAAGATGACATCAGCACCCGATAGAAACATGGACACCTCATGGGATATATAACCTGTTGTCTCAATCTGGAAATAATCATCAAGATGCTCATCTTTTTGATCTTGCCTGTAGCCCTAGACATCACAGTACTCTTCCATCTGAATAGTAGAAGCCAAGAACTGCCTGGGTATACATGGGGGAGAGGGGGGCTGCGGAAGTGGGTGGGATGGTGCCACAAGTGGGTGCTAGGCAGTGGTGGGATTCAGCCAGTTCACACCACTTCGGCAGAACCGATAGCTA
Organism: Vipera ursinii; assembly: GCF_947247035.1. Lineage (NCBI taxonomy): Eukaryota > Metazoa > Chordata > Lepidosauria > Squamata > Viperidae > Vipera > Vipera ursinii. The sequence continues at coordinate 32,309,081 of NC_139513.1, read as the reverse complement.
ATTTTTTGTTGTCCAGGCCCAGAAAGAACTTCCAGAAGCGGCATCCACACAGAGAACCAGTTGTTCACACATTTGAATCCCACCACTGATGCTAGGGGGTGTGGATGAGTCAGGATGGTGCTACAGACTGCAGTAGGGTGAAGATAAAGGGCTCTTTGGGAGAAAACCTACTGGTTTCTCCATTGATTTTGCTTGTGGGAAGTTGCAACAGCTATCAAAATGTCAACTTTGCAATCATGTCATTGGGGAGACACTGCAACAGAACTTTGCAGACTGATTGTAAGTCCATTTTTTCCAGTGCTGTGGTAAGTTTTAACTGGTATAAGCTAATGCACTTGTAATTGTCATGCAATCCAAGCCACGCTTAACTAACTTACTAATAAACATATCATCTAGTTCTGTTCTTTTTCATAATCAATTAATTATCTCTACAGGTATTGTGGTCCCACAATCTATTAGGGAAATTTTCCAATCCAAAAATTAGGTAAGGTTAATTCAGCAATTCCATACTGACTTCTAGTAATTATTGCATTGCCTTCAAAATCATGCCAATCTTTTTTTTTTAATGATTTGCTCTAGAATCTTCCCAAGTACCAATGTCAGATTTACAGTCTTCAGTTTACTGGATCTTCTGGCTTCCCTTTCGAAGACAGAGACATTTCCTCTCTTCCCATCCTATGACACTTCATCTCCAGACTTCTCAAAGTTAATTCATAGGATTCAGTCAGACTTTGGTGTCTTGAGATGCCATTAACCTCAAAGTCAATCCGGTATTTCAATTTTGTCCCTTTATCTTGTTTGGTGGAACACAACTCTTGATGGACGAGGCTAAAGCAAAACAGAAATACTGTTTGCTGACTTTTCATTGTTACCTGTTAGCATTTGGGAACTATAATTGAACAGCTCACAGACTGATTTTTTTTTAAAACATTTTAAAAAGCCCTTTTCATTTTTCCTAGTTTCCTTCACTAATCAGAGCTCATTCTTGCTTTAATTTTCCTAATATCCTCATTATTGTTATAGCTTATGTTTACTTTGCATTTGGCCCCAATGGGGTGAGCTCCCATTACTTGCCCCAGCTGCTGCCCACCTAGCAGTTCGAAAGTATGCAGATGTAAGTAGATAAATAAGGTAACAGCATTCACTGTGCTTCAATGTATAGTCATGCTGGCCACATGACCACGGACATATCTTCAAACAATGATGGCTCCCGGCTAAGAAACAGAGGTCAGCAGTGCCACCTAGAACTGGACACAACTGAACGGGGGAATCTTTACCTTTAATCTCGGAGTCCTAGTGGACAATCACTAAAATATGAGCCAGTGGTGTGCTGCAGCTGCCAAAAAAGCCAACACAGTGCTAGGCTGCATTAACAGAGGAATAGAATCAAGATCACGTGAAGTATTAATACCACTTTACAATGCCTTGGTAAGGCCACACTTGGAATACTGCATCCAGTTTTGGGCACCACGATGTAAAAAAGTTGTTGAGACTCTAGAAAGAGCACAGAGAAGAGCAACAAGATGATTGGGGAACTGAAGACTAAAACATATAAGGAACAGCTGCTGGAATTGGGTATGTCTAGTTTAATGAAGAGAAGGACGAGGGGGGACATGAAAGCAGTGTTCCAATATCTCAGGGGCTGCCACAAAGAAGAGGGACTCAAGCTATTCTCCAAAGCACCCAAAGGCAGGACAAGAAGCAACGGATGGAAACTAACCAAGGAGAGAAGCAACCTAGAACTAAGGAGAAAGTTCCTGACAGTTAGAACAATTAATCAGTGGAACAACCTGCCACCAGAAGCTGTGAATGCTCCAACACTGGAAGTTTTTAAGAAGAAACTGGACAGCCATTTATCTGAAATGGTATAGGGCAGACAAGTCAAATACAAGGCCCGGGGGCCGGATCCAGCCCACGAAGTGGTTTCATGTGGCCCGCAAAGCCATCCTGGAAACAGTGAGGGAACGGCACCCACTACCTTGGCCCTGGGCCAGAGACCCTCCTTCTGCCAGAGACCCTCAGATCTGTCCCACTCCTACCCAGGCCCCCATAGGCACCCTTGATGCGAACGATGTAGAGCTGGCCATGCCCACTCAGTAGGCCATATGCATTCTAGCCATGCCCACCCAGTAGGCCACGCCCACCCAGGCCATACCCACCTGGCCCCTTGAGGGCAACCGCAATGCTGATGCAGCCCTCAATGAAATTGAGTTTAACACCCCTGGTATAGGGTTTCCTGCCTGAGCAGGGTGTTGGACTAGACGACCTCCAAGGTCCCTTCCAACTTTTTATTATTATTATTATTATTATTATTATTATTATTATTATTGTTGTTGTTGTTGTTGTTGTTGTTGTTGTTGTTGTTGTTGTTGTTGTTGTTGTATTGCTTTGGTAAGCTTCTTTTGTTCCTTATTGGAACTGGAATCCTCACTGGGTAGGTTCCCTCAGTGCATTATCTTTCCTGCTGGGGAAGTTCATCATGGACAAATGGAATGCAGTAATGTTCCCCACCCACCCGCCCACCCACCCACCCAAACAGGTCACCTGAAGGTGATCCTGCTTCAGCTAGTTCATCCAGCTTGTGGTTTCCCCGTTGGGGTGGATTTACTGGATAAAGCATTCCAAGGAAGGTGAAGCCGAGGGACCCAGAGGACTGCTTTTATTCTCACCTCTGGAAAAGGGAATGTTCACTTAACAGAGTTAAAGGAAGATTTAACCGAGTGATGTTATTAAATCTCACTCTCTAGCCAAGGCAAATATGGCCTTGCACCCATACCAGCAATCAGACCCAGCTCTGCCCCTCCTCACTCCTATCCAAAGCATTCAGAACCAGAACTGGAAGAGAATCAGAGAATCAGAAGAAATCAAAACTTAAAAGACCTAATCTGGTTTTCTTTTCCTCTGCTGTTCCCTTGCATTGCAACAGAACCTGGTGCCATACAATTCACCTTAAATATTTATTTTCAAGTTGATACAAGTGTTGGGTTATTTTTTAAAAAAAAACATTTAAAACATAATTTTAAGTTGAAATCCAGACCCAACCCTTTGGCTTGAAGAATTGGCTCTGCCAGTTGGCCTGGCGCCCCAACAAAAGATGGCTATTGGATTAGGAACGATCCCACACACACACCCCTCTCCCTGTGTTCACTTCATGTTTCCTTCCACCCTGTCCTTTAGCAGCATCTATTGTTGTTATTTATTGTTTCATTATTTTAATCTATGCTAGTTTCAATGTTTGTCAGATGCTCAGAGTCATCTCTGATGAGATGGATGGCACATAAATTTAAACACCTAGGGTTAAGATTTTGATAACTAAAACAAATTAGCAAACTTACGATCCCTATTCTTCCAAAGCCCATTAGAGGCTTTGGGTTCCCTCCTCTGCAATGGGAGAGAGAAACCCATTGTCAAAGGGAAATGTTCAACCTCCTCTACTGCTCTGAATAATTATGAAACATCTGGCACAATTCTTTTCCAAAGCCAGAGCACATGAGCCCTAGAAAGTAGGGAAAGGAATTATGTGGGAAAGGAGCAGTTTGACGCTTAATGATCCAGGAATGGCAACATGTTCACAGGTTTTCTGAGTCCTACATATGCCTCAAATTACTGCTTGATCAGGCCAGGAATTGGCAGAGATCTCTGCTCTCTTCTCGTGTAATTAAAAATAAATTTAAAATGTCCCTGTGAAGATACGGTCCACTGATCATCTTCCATACCATTGCATCCGAGATCTGGTAGTGCTAGTATAAGAGCTGTAGGAGTTGAGTTTTGTTTTGCTTTGCTTTGCTTTTTCTAAAATTAGAGAAAGTTACAGGCTGCTTCCCATGTATTCTGGGAGTATAGCGTGAAAAGATTCTGGGCGCTGCTCCTGCAAATATGCCAGATACCCTCAATCCTTTTAATTGTCAGGGCTCTGATTGATTAATTGATTGATTCCATTTTTTAACCAACTACAGTCAACAGACTCTTAGTAAGGTACTATTATATCACTTATAAGATTTCTGTGGTGGAATCACGCATCCAAATAATTACAAAAAAATGTCAACCCATTAAAACAAAAATCATTTAAAAAACCCAGTCAGTAAGCAATAAAAAAAATAAAGAATCAAAGGCCCTCTTAAACAGAAGCAAAGGCCCTCTTAAACAGTTCCATTTTTCATAATTTCCTTAAACCTACTAAGGAAAGGGCAGCATTAATTAGTTTGCATTAACTGGCATGGGTTAATGGGCTGATTGGATGCTAAGAGACTAGGAGTCAACTAAACATTAATAGACATTACATACCAGTGATTTTCCTTAAGCATGGCTGGCATTTAGTAGATTTCATGCCCAGTGTTGAATTGGAAATCAGTCATCAAATGTAGTGGCTATAAGAAATGCAATTTTTCAGACCCTTGAACCATTGCTGGCTTTAAAATAGTAGTGCAATATTTTCAGCATGACAATAGGATATAGTCAAACTCTGAAAAGCAAAAGAGTTCTCAGATGCAATTCCCACAAATCAGGGAACAGGACAAGAGTGTCCACAAGGTATGATTTTAAAAAGTCAAGGTGGGAGCCACAATAGTCTGATCAAAGTTCCACCCATTTTTTTATATATTTATATATTTTTATATATTTGTCACACCTGGCAGTGTGAAGCGCTACTTGAAGCAGATTTTATATATATATATATCTCAAAAAATAAAGGGAACAGAAAATTATTATTATTATTATTATTATTATTATTATTATTATTATTATTATTATTATTATTATTATTATTTAATTTTTATACTGCCCTTCTCCCGAAGGACTCAGGGCGGTGTACAGGGCAATACAATAAAATACAATATATAAAAATTAAAAGAAATATTAAATACAATCGCCCAATACAATAGATTAATACAAAATGTTAAAATACCCCTAAACCCATCAGACCAGGCCGGCTTGTTCAAATTTAATTTAATTTAATTTAATAATTTAATTTGTATACCGCCCTTCTCCCAAAGGACTCAGGGCGGTGAACAGGGCAATACACAATAAAAATAGAATACAAAAATTAAAAAGCCATTAAACTATTATGCCCATAAAATTAATACATATTAAAATTAAAACTATTTATAAAAACCCAACCCCATCCCGTCAGACCAGGCCAGCTTGTTCGAAAAAGAAAGTTTTGAGATCGCGCTGGAAGGAGCGAAGGTCGGGGGCCATCCGGAGCTCAACCGGTAAGCAGTTCCAAAGATCTGGCACGCCCACAGAGAACGCTCTCCCCCTGGGGGTCACCAATTGGCATTCTTTGATCCGTGGCACCCTGAGGAGGCCCTCTCTGTGGGAGCGCACTGGACGGAGGGAAGTTGACGCCGGCCGCAGGTGTTGCCATAGGTAATCCGGACCCATGCCATGAAGGGCTTTGTAAGTCATCACTAACACCTTGAACCTCACCCGGAGAGCAACCGGTAGCCAATGCAGCTCGCGGAGCAAAGGTGTAACATGGGAGTATCGGGAAACTCCCAAGACAACTCGCGCGGCTGCATTCTGCACCAGTTGGAGTCTCCAGGTGGACCTCAAGGGCAGCCCCATGTAGAGAGCATTACAGTAGTCTAGACGAGAGGTCACGAGCGCATGAGTGACTGTGCGCAAGGCACAGTCGGAAGGAACGAAGGTCGGGAGCCGTCTGGAGCTCCACCGGTAAACGGTTCCAAAGGTCTGGCGTGCTCACAGAGAACGCCCTCCCCCTGGGGGCCGCCAGTCGACACTCTTTGACTGACAGCACCCTAAGGAGGCCCTCTCTGTGGGAGCGCACTGGACGAAGGGAAGTTGATGCCGGCAGCAGATGCTCCCGTAAGTAACCCGGACCCATGCCATTTAGGGCATAAGACATAAGACATAAGACATCCTACTATTAAATACAGTACATTGTGTTGTTTAAGTGTTCCCTTTATTATATATATATATATGTTTAAGTATTTGTCAAGGTTTTTTGAATCTCAGATAAAGGGTATGACTAACTGATGAGAACATAAATAGTTCGAAATGATCATCTTAGCCTCCCAAATTCTTTATTAGCAATTTGGATAATTTGCACATATATATATATATATATATATATATATATATATATATATATATATATATATATATATATATATATATATATATATATATATATATATATATATATATATATATATATATATATATACGGTATATATATATATATACGGTGTATGTATATATATATATATATATATATATATATATATAATATATATATATATATATATATATATATATATATATATATATATATATATATATATATATGTTTTCTGAGGTTTTCGCGGGTGCCTGTATGTGGATCCTTGGTTTTTCGGGTTTTTCCCCCGCGTAGAACTAAAGGTGTAGGCGCAACGTTTCGATGGAATCCCATCCGTCATCATCAGGCTTTAGCTTCCTTCGTCTTCAGAAGAAGGAAGCTAAAGCCTGATGATGACGGATGGGATTCCGTCGAAACGTTGCGCCTACACCTTTAGTTCTACGCGGGGAAAAACCCGAAAAACCAAGGATCCATATATATATATATATATATATATATATATATATATATATATATATATATATATATATATATATATAAAATATATATCCACTTGCCCATCTAACATTGTTCTGGCTGCCCATAGCTCTTGAGATAGACTGTGGGAAGAAAGCAGAGGAGGTGTAAAGAAGCAGCACAGCATAGATGTAACAACAATATCAAAGAGACCTAAATTAATTCACTATCAATTTATTCTTCAGAGGTTTCAAGATTGTATTTTAGCATTAAGCTAGCATTAAACAGACTTTTCTGAAATCTGTGTGGTCCTGGCTTCTTTGTTATCTCTGTGGGACTTGACGCTTCTTAACCTTCTCCATCAATTTCTATCTGCTCGTTTCATCAGGAGACACCCAACAACAGCCAGCCCTATCATTAGACTCGACCCCTGGGAGGAGCCTAATGATGCAACCCACACCTGGCTCATCACAAGACCTGTCACAAGACCCTCACCTGATGTGACTTCCCCATCACAAGACCTACTGACCACACCAAGCCCTTATAAATAGAAGAACACTGACACTGACGTCCCCTAAACTCCATTGAAAATTTACCTAGCCTGGTAAGGAAATGTTCGAAAACCAGCCCACAAGCTCAGAGAATGAACTTCCACCCTCATCCTTCACCCAAGCTACAGATATTTGCCACCATCGCAAGGCAACCTGATCTTTAGGTTCAACTGCTGTCTGCTGCTGTTCACCCTGTTGACCCATGACTGTTTGCTAGGTTTGCCACCAACCATATTGTGAAGTTCGCAGATGATACAACAGTAGTGGGCCTTATTCATGATGACAAGTTGGAAGCTTAGCGCAAGGAGTTTGAGGGGTTGGTGAACTGATGTAAAGAAAACAGCCTAGTTTTAAATACCGGAAAAATCAAAGAGATCATTGTTGATTTCAGAAAAGGCAGCCACAGCCACACTTCTCTGTGCATTAATTATTCACCTGTGGAGATGGTTACCAGCATCAAATTCCTGGGTGTGCAGCTAACGAGAAGGCTGGCTTGGTCACTCAACAGTGAAAAACTGGTGAAGCGGGCACAGCAGCGCCTGCATTTTCTGCGTCGCATGAGAAAAGCAAATTTTCCTTCCCCTGTCCTGACCACTTTCTACAGGGGAACGATCGAGAGCATCCTGTCATAGAGAATCACAGTCTGGTTTGGAAGCATCACTGCTTCAGACAGGAAGGCGGTTGTTGTGATTCAGGGTCAGCCTGTGGGTTCGGCAGTTGGGTCAGATGACTCAGATGAGGGGGAGGAGGGGGGTGTTGAAGAACTTGCTGATGATGGCTTTGAGGCTCCGCAGAGCCCCCAGCCAGGCCCCTCCCACCTGGTGGAGACCCAGCTGTGTGAGCCTGACAGCGTGGATGAAGATGACCCACAGCTGGCCCTGTTCAAGGACGCCCGACGCAGGAGGCAGTCAAGTAGGAGTAAACAGAGGAAGGCAATGGGGCTTCTCGGAAGGAGGGAGAGAGAAGCCACGCCCTGAACTCTTTATAAAGGACTTGTGTGGAGAGGGCTGGTTTGCTGAAAGCAACCGCTCAGATAGTGTTTCAAAGCTCCGGTATCTTGGTTCGTGTCTTGTTTGTTTTTGTAATAAATTTGGCAGACATATTCCAGCCTCTTGCCGTCTGTAAAGGGGTTGCCTTTTCTGCAAGGCCGGTAGCAGGCTGGTATAGAACAGCGGTGCAGAGAGTGGTGAGGATGGCCGAAAAGATCATTGGCAGTTCCCTCCCTCCCATCCAGGACATAGCAAAGAAGCATTGCTTGAACAGGGTCCGTAAGATTATCTGGGACACTACACATCCTCTTCACGACCTGTTTTCCTTGTTACCTTCTGGGAGGAGGCTTTGTGGTATCTGCAGCAGAACATCCAGATTCAACCAATTTCATTCCATACAGCATTAACCTTGTGAACTCTCAAGCTTCCTCCTTCCATTATATATTCAAGATGGACAGTGATTAATATTTATATGTTTCTTATATGTAAGGGTGTAGGTCTATACATTTGTTGTATAGAGTACATTTTAAATGTGTGTTATGTATATGTACACTTTGAGAGCAAGCGACTAAATTTCATTTTTGATGTGTGCCGTTGTGCCCACAGTAAAAAAAATGACAATAAAGTTATCTTATCTCTTATCTTATCTTAACCCCTGGGCAGAAATAAGAACTGCAAGTGACCGCCCCGCCCTCCCCCCCCAATAATCTCATAATGGTCATTCCTCAAAATGAATTGGGAAACCTAGAAAGGTCAGCAGGACTCAGGACTGAGCATGTGTTCTTGTACATTCAACAGAAGTACAAGTATTTGGTTCCAATTCCTTTCTTACAAGCTGATCACACCCTGCCTCTCCTAGAATCCCTTCAAAGGCCGTCAATTAGTTACAATTGTAAACTGGCAAATGAGAAGCAAATCACATTTAATTAATTGGATTTGGTTGGACAGACCCTTCATTTACTGTATGGCTAAAATTATTCTGCTATTCTAATTCTTTCCAGGGGAGAATGTGGCTGCTGGCCCATTACTCAAAAACCAAACTACACCTCTCAGTAAGGACTATGTGCTCTGATGTTCCTCCAGTTGTTGTTGTTGTTGTTAGTTGCGAAGTCGTGTCCGACCCATCGCGACCCTATGGACAATGTTCCTCCAGGCTTTCCTGTCCTCTACCATCTTCTGGAGTCCATTTAAGCTCACGCCTACTGCTTCAGTAACTCCATCCAGCCACCTCATTCTCTGTCATCCCCTTCTTCTATTGCCCTCAATCTTTCCCAGCATTAGACTCTTCTCCAGTGAGTCCTTCCTTCTCATTAGGTGGCCAAAGTATTTGAGTTTTAGCTTCAGGATCTGGCCTTCTAAAGAGCAGTCAGGGTTGATCTCCTCTAGGACTGACCGGTTTGATCGCCTTGCAGTCCAAGGGACTCGCAGGAGTCTTCTCCAGCACCACAGTTCAAAGGCCTCAATTCTTTGGCGCTCAGCCTTTCTTATGGTCCAACTTTCACTGCCATACATTGCAACTGGGAAGACCATTTGTTGTTGTTGTTAGCTGCGAAGTCGTGTCCGACCCATCGCGACCCTATGGACAACATTCCTCCAGGCCTTCCTGTCCTCTACCATCTTCTGGAGTCCATTTAAGCTCACGCCTACTGCTTCAGTGACTCCATCCAGCCACCTCATTCTCTGTCGTCCCCTTCTTCTATTGCCCTCGATCTTCCCCAGCATTAGGCTCTTCTCCAGGGAGTCCTTCCTTCTCATTAGGTGGCCAAAGTACTTGAGTTTTAGCTTCAGGATCTGGCCTTCTAAAGAGCAGTCAGGATTGATCTCCTCTAGGACTGACCGGTTTGATCGCCTTGCAGTCCAAGGGACTCGCAGGAGTCTTCTCCAGCACCACAGTTCAAAGGCCTCAATTCTTTGGCGCTCAGCCTTTCTTATGGTCCAACTTTCACTACCATACATTGCAACTGGAAAGACCATAGCCTTGACTATACGCACTTTTGTTGACAGGGTGATGTCTCTGCTTTTTAGTGTGCTGTCTAGATTTGCCATGGCTTTCCTCCCCAGGAGCAAGCGTCTTTTAATTTCTTGGCTACAGTCCCCATCTGCAGTGATCTTGGAGCCCAGGAAAATAAAATCTGTCACTACCTCCATTTCTTCCCCATCTATTTGCCAGGAATTGAGAGGGCCAGATGCCATGATCTTGGTTTTCTTAATGTTAAGTTTCAACCCAAGTTTTGCACTCTCCTTCTTCACCTGCAACAAGAGGCTCTTTAGTTCTTCTTCACTTTCTGCCATTAGAGTGGTATCATCTGCGTATCTTAGGTTGTTGATATTTCTTCCGGCAATCTTAATTCCAACTTTTGATTCATCTAGCCCTGCCTTTCTCATGATGTGCTCTGCATATAAGTTAAATAGGCAGGGCGACAGTATACAGCCTTCCCGGACTCCTTTCCCAATTTTGAACCAATCAGTGGTTCCGTGTCCAGTTCTCACTGTTGCTTCTTGACCCGCATATAGGTTTCTCAAGAGACAAATAAGATGGTCTGGTACTCCCATCTCTTTAAGAACTTGCCACAGTTTGTTATGATCCACACAATCAAAGGCTTTAGCATAGTCAATGAAGCAGAAGTAGATGTTTTTCTGGAACTCCCTAGCTTTCTCCATGATCCAGCGTATGTGTCGGGCCTCGGCAGCCCGACACACGAGGGGGGGCCCCTCCACCTCTCCGGCACACCCGGCTTCCCTCCCGCCGACCCCACCTGGAATCAGCATGGCCCGGAGAGTCCGGAGGCCCGCGACGCTCTTCTCGCCGCCTCCAGACGCGCCGCGGCTGCTTCCTGCGCCCGGCGGCACGTCGACACGCGGCTCCCCGGCTCGGACGGCTCCGGGGCCCGCGTCGCCTCTTCCGGTGCCTCCAGACGCGCCGCGGCTGCTTCCTACGCCCGGCGGCACGTCGACACGCGGCTCCCCGGCTCGGACGGCTCCGGGGCCCGCATCGCCTCTTCCGGTGCCTCCAGACGCGCCGGGGCTGCTGGCCTCGCTCGGCGGCGCGTCTGCGCGCGGTTCTCCAGCTCGGATGACTCTGGGACCTGCGCCGCGGCTTCTGCTCCCTCGGACTGCGCCGCGGCTGCTGTGCTCGGCCGGCGACACGTGTGAGCGATGGACCCCGGCCTGCAGCCCGCCCGGGGGAGGCCTGAGCCGACTCAACGACTCTGCGGCTTGGGGGGATTCCGACGCCATGCCTGCGCGGGACTGTGTGGCGACGCTGATGGGGGATGGGTCCCTCACCCCTATGATGTCCGGGTGGCTGGGTGACAGGGGCCTTCGGGGGTGGGTGCAGCAGGGAGTGGGTGAGGGAGAAGGGCACGGTGGTGGCGACACGTTGGGGGGGTCTTACCTGCCTGAGCGACGGGCGAAAGGCCTTGTAGGGGAGGGGTGGAGAAGTTATAGGGAATGGGAGGGCGGAGGCTTGTTTGGGTGGAGTTTGGGTGGGGTTTTTGGATGTGTATATAGCAGCGTTGGATGCAGATAGCAGCCAACGCTGGCTTTGAATCTCGTTGCGGCTATTGCTCTGGAGAATAAAGTGCTTCTAGACTGCAGCAGAAGTCTCTCGTTCCTGTGTTCGGCATCTACCCTGCTTGTTGCAGGACGAGCTTTGACAGAAAGCCAGCGTTCCACCAGCATTGCGGCCCTACTGCCTTTCAGCTGTGTTCCGTTTGTGCGCCATGGCAGAGGGTGTGCAAGGGGCCGCGTTGGAGACTGCTTCGGAGGAGGCTGGTGTGGCTGGGGCGGAGGTGACAACCCCTGTGGAGAGGGACGAGGAGGACGTCCAACCTGTTGTGAGGCCCAAAGTGCGGGACGTGCAACCAACAGACCCTGCGGTGGAGTCCCAGGGTGTTAGTAGCCAAACCCAGGGAGGGGAGTGGTGGCTGAGCTCGATCCTGGGGCGCACGGGGCTCGAGCAAGGACGAACGGCCCGGCCTGGTGGGGCTCCACTGGGTTGGAGGGAGCGTCGGCTTACTGATGATGATGGCGAGGAATACAGCTATTCAACTGCACCCGGGAGCCAAACCATGGATGTGCTGCGCGAAAGGTTCGGAGAGGTCGGGGCACGTGACGGCGGTTCCTGGGGAGCCATGGCCCCTGAAGAAGACACGGGACAGTGGTCCCTTGGGGGGGCACCCAGTCAGTCAGCAACGTCCCGTTTCCGACTGGCTAGTCCAAAGTTCAAGGTGCCTGGGGAGGGAGGCGTTCGGGGCCCATCTACACGAGCACAAGGGGGCCGTGAGGCATGGCCAACGCCTGACCGGGGCCCTGGACGTCCCGCACCCAGGTCGGTGGGGGTGCCCCAGGTTCAACCCCGTCCGCCTGTTGGGCATTGGGGACCGGGCGTGGTGTGGGGACCCCCACCACTCACTACAACCTATGATGGGCATCCCGACCGCCTGGCCATGTTCCTAGGGCAGGTGATTAACCATCTGGACGGGTACGCCCATACCTATCAATCACAGTGGGCGATGGTGGTAGCGGTCACCGCGTGCCTTCAGGGCGAGGCTGCAACCTGGGCAGCGGACCTCTACAGTGACCACGCCCGCGAGCTCGGGGACGTGGGGATGTTTCTGGAAGCCCTACGCGTCCGCTTCGAGGATGTGTCCCGCTTACATCGCGCGGAAGCCGAAGTGTTAGCCATCAGGCAGCGAGGACGGCCGGCAGAGGAGTACGTGCTTGAGTTCCGCAGGGTTGCGGGCAGGTTACGCTCGTGGCCCGAGCGCTTGCTGGTGCACCACTTCCGGGCCGGTCTTGACGGAGCCCTCCGGCGGGCGTGTGTGGTGCGGGGGGTTCCTGCACGGCTCCAGGACTGGTTCCGGGTGGCGGTGGAGCTAGACATTGGGTTGCAGGATACCCGGGGCAGACCAGTAGTGGCCCCTGGAGCTTGGAGGACCCCGGAGGGGCCGAAGACAGAGAGTCGGAAGCCCGTGGCGGTGGCGACACAACCCGGGCCCCCACCGCCGCCCCGTCCAACAATCCGCTGCTTCCGCTGTGATCAACCGGGCCATCGGGCGGTGGACTGCCCGTTACCTCCGCCGCGACCGGGGCCCAACCCTCCGGAGGCGCGGGTCTTGACCCCCAGAAGAGCTGCAGACCGCTCCAGAACAGCGTACCAGGTGGCCGACAAAACACCCCGAACATCGACACCGATACGTCCAGTGGGCCCGGCGGATGGACGAACGGACACGTCCGACGGCTCTGAGGATCACGAGTACGAGGAAGACCCGATGGTAAGCGCACCGGTGTGTCCTTTTGTGCTGCCCGTGGTGTTGATTAGCCCACGAACGGGTGAGAGGAGGGAGTGTAAGGCCCTGATTGATACAGGTAGCACACGTTGCCTTATTAGCCTCACGATGGCAAGGGAGGCCGGTATTCCCCTTCAGCGGCTCCCCAAGCCTATCCGTTTTCAGCAGGTAGACGGGTCTCTTCTGGGTGGAGCACCCATTACGCATGTAACGGCACCGGTGAGGATGGAAATGGGTACACACTGGGAGACTCTCCGGTTTGTCGTGGTGCCGTCTATGACGGAGGCAGTCATCCTGGGGCTTACATGGTTGGACAGGTGGGGCCCCACGGTTTGGTGGGAGGGGGGATGCCGACACCTCCGCCTCGGGACAGGGCCCCAGCCTCCCGAAAAGCATTCCTTCCTGGGTCCGGAGGGGATTGGTAGGCCAGAGGGGGCCGCAGGGGTGGGTACCGGGTTTGAGACACGGGTACCTTGGGAGTACAGCGATCTTGCAGACGTTTTTGATGAGAAGGAGTGCGACGCCTTGCCACCCCACCGCCCCACGGACTGCGCTATTGAACTGGAGCCAGGGGCGAAATTGCCGAAACCCCGCATGTACGCAATGGCACCCCGGGAGATGCAGGAGCTCCGTCAATACATAGACAAGAACCTGCGGAGGGGGTTCATTCAGCCCGCTCGGTCTAGGATGGCGGCCCCTGTCTTGTTCAGAGAGAAGAAAGACGGGACCCTAAGACTGTGCGTTGATTATCGGGGGGTCAACGCGGTATGTGTGGAGCACTTGTACCCCCTCCCTTTGGTGAAGGACCTTTTAGCTCACTTGGCCACGGGCCGGATATTCACCAAGTTAGACCTAAGGGAGGCGTACTACCGTGTCCGGATAAAGGCCGGTGATGAATGGAAGACGGCTTTCAACTGCCCGTTGGGGAGCTTCCAGTTTAGGGTAATGCCGTTTGGCCTGCAAGGAGCCCCCGCGGTATTCATGCAGTTGATTAACCAAGTCCTGCATGACCATCTGTACCGGGGGGTCCTTGTCTATCTTGATGACATCCTCATATATACGTCTACGCTGGAGGAGCATGTCGCTTTGGTGCGGAGTGTGCTGACCAAGTTGAGGGACGCCCGGTTATATGTGAAGCTCTCCAAATGTGAGTTTCACAAGCCCCGGCTGGACTACTTGGGCTATCGGGTGTCCTCCAGCGGGGTGGAGATGGACCCGGGAAAAGTGGAGGCTATCCAACAGTGGCAAGCCCCACGGACCCGGAAACAGTTGCAGAGTTTTCTAGGCTTCGCTAATTTTTATCGGCAATTCATTCCACATTTCGCTGCCATCGCCCTGCCGCTCACGGACCTACTACGGACTAAACAGATGGCAACGTCGCCGCGGCCAGGGCAGAAGCTTGCGTGGACCACTACATGCCAGCGGGCCTTTGAGGCGCTCAAGGCGCAGTTCGCCAGGGAGCCCGTTCTGCAACACCCGAACCCTGACCTGCCCTACGTAGTACAGGCTGATGCAAGTGACGTGGCTGTTGGAGCTGTTCTTCTGCAACGGCATGCAACGGGGGGGTTGCGGCCCTGCGCGTACGCCTCCAAGAAGCTAACGACCGCGGAGAGGGCTTGGGCTATCTGGGAGAAAGAGGCCTTTGCGGTCCGCTGGGCTCTGGGGACTTGGAGACACCTTCTGGAGGGGGCTAGCCAGGAGTTCGAGGTTTGGACGGACCATAAAAACCTGGAAGCCCTGCAAACACCCCGCCGACTATCCCCGAAACACGTACGGTGGGCCCAGTACTTCCAACGCTTCCGGTTTCGCCTCAAGTATGTGCCTGGGGGTAGGAATTTCCTGGCGGACGCCTTGTCCCGGCTACCGCAGTACGATTGCCGGAAGGAGGAGGTAGTGCAGGCACTGGTACCACCGCCCCGCCCGGTGGAGGAGACGGAGCACAGAGCCAACACCGTGACAGACGATTTCCTGCGGACATGTAAGGGGGCGTTGGCGACTGACGACTGGATGCGGGCGCACCCCGACACCCTCTCGTTGCGGGATGGTTTAGCTTGGCACGGGGCCAGATTGTATGTGCCTGCAGCGGCACGAGATCAGGCACTCTACCAATGCCATGACGCCAGGCAGGCAGGTCATTACGGGTTCGTGAAAACCCTGCATCTGGCCCGCCGCCAGTTCTGGTGGCCAACCATGAGACGGGACATTGAACGCTATGTACAGAAGTGCCACATTTGCGCAACCACTAAGCCCTCTACCAAGAAACCGGCAGGCCTCCTGCAACAGGTGGCAGACCCCGTACGACCTTGGCAGGACATTGCAATGGACTTTGTGGTTGAGTTACCGGAAAGCAGGGGATATAATGTGTTGTGGACAGTGATAGACTTGTTCTCGAAACAAGCCCACTTCATCCCCTGTAAGGGATTGCCCTCGGCCCGTCGGTTGGCCTGGCTGTTTGTCCAACATATCTATCGTCTCCACGGGGTGCCGCGACGCATCATCTCCGACCGTGGGGTACAGTTCACGGCCCGGTTCTGGAGGGAGTTCGTGCGTTATATTGGAGCAACACAGGGTCTGAGCTCGGCGTACCACCCAAGCACGAACGGAGCCGCGGAACGTGCGAACGCGGCGGTGGAGCGATACCTGCGCTGTTATGTGTCATACCAACAGTCCGAATGGGTGGACTTGTTGTCCTTCGCGGAAGTTGCCTACAACAACGCAGTGCATAGCAGCACTGGGTTCTCCCCCTTTAAAGTGGTATCCGGTTACGAGTTTGTTCCTATCGCAGGGTGCGATCAGGGGCCCCCGGCATCCTGCACACCTGGGGCGTGGATGCACCGGTTAGAGGAGGTGTGGGGGGTAGCTAAGAAAGCGTTAGAGCGAGCAGCAGAGTCATACAAAGAGCAGGCGGACAGGAAAAGACGGCCGTTTGCACCTCCCAAAGTGGGTGATCTCGTCTACCTCTCTACGAAATACCTGCGGCTGCAGGTGCCATGTAGAAAGCTAGGACCCAAATACCTCGGACCCTTCCGAGTTATACAGGTAGTCAATCCCGTCACCGTCAGACTCCGGCTACCTCCCCTACTTGGAAAGATACACCCCGTTTTCCACAGCAGCCTGCTGAAGCCTGCTACGACCGCCTCTGCGGCGGCAGGGGACGGCGGCCCGGGACCTGTACAAGGTAGTCACTATGAAGTACAGGAGATCCTGGACTCCCGGAAACGAAGGGGGCGGGTGCAATACTTGGTGCTCTGGAAGGGGTACCCCTTGGAGGAGGCCACCTGGGTACGGGATGAGGATGTGTGTGCACCACGCCTTCTCCGTGCATTCCACCAGAAACACCCGGGGAAGCCGGGGGAGACCCCGGGGGGGACTGTTGATCATGTTACGGATTGCTCACCTCTCTCTCCTTGCATTCCAGGTGGGTCCTTGGTAGAGGGGGCGGCATGTCGGGCCGCGGCATGTCGGGCCCCCCCCGACACACGAGGGGGGGCCCCTCCACCTCTCCGGCACACCCGGCTTCCCTCCCGCCGACCCCACCTGGAATCAGCATGGCCCGGAGAGTCCGGAGGCCCGCGACGCTCTTCTCGCCGCCTCCAGACGCGCCGCGGCTGCTTCCTGCGCCCGGCGGCACGTCGACACGCGGCTCCCCGGCTCGGACGGCTCCGGGGCCCGCGTCGCCTCTTCCGGTGCCTCCAGACGCGCCGCGGCTGCTTCCTACGCCCGGCGGCACGTCGACACGCGGCTCCCCGGCTCGGACGGCTCCGGGGCCCGCATCGCCTCTTCCGGTGCCTCCAGACGCGCCGGGGCTGCTGGCCTCGCTCGGCGGCGCGTCTGCGCGCGGTTCTCCAGCTCGGATGACTCTGGGACCTGCGCCGCGGCTTCTGCTCCCTCGGACTGCGCCGCGGCTGCTGTGCTCGGCCGGCGACACGTGTGAGCGATGGACCCCGGCCTGCAGCCCGCCCGGGGGAGGCCTGAGCCGACTCAACGACTCTGCGGCTTGGGGGGATTCCGACGCCATGCCTGCGCGGGACTGTGTGGCGACGCTGATGGGGGATGGGTCCCTCACCCCTATGATGTCCGGGTGGCTGGGTGACAGGGGCCTTCGGGGGTGGGTGCAGCAGGGAGTGGGTGAGGGAGAAGGGCACGGTGGTGGCGACACGTTGGGGGGGTCTTACCTGCCTGAGCGACGGGCGAAAGGCCTTGTAGGGGAGGGGTGGAGAAGTTATAGGGAATGGGAGGGCGGAGGCTTGTTTGGGTGGAGTTTGGGTGGGGTTTTTGGATGTGTATATAGCAGCGTTGGATGCAGATAGCAGCCAACGCTGGCTTTGAATCTCGTTGCGGCTATTGCTCTGGAGAATAAAGTGCTTCTAGACTGCAGCAGAAGTCTCTCGTTCCTGTGTTCGGCATCTACCCTGCTTGTTGCAGGACGAGCTTTGGCAGTATGTTGGCAATTTGATCTCTAGTTCCTCTGCCTCTTCGAAATCCTGCCTGCACTTCTGGTAGTTCTCGATCCACATACTGCTGAAGTCTAGCTTGTAGGATTTTAAGCATGACTTTACTAGCATGAGAAATGAGTGCAATGGTGCGATAGTTTGAACATTCTTTGGCACTGCCTTTCTTAGGAATTGGAATGTAAACTGATCTTTTCCAATCCTGTGGCCACTGTTGAGTTTTCCAAATTTGCTGGCAAATTGAGTGTAGCACTTTTACTGCATTGTCTTTTAAGATTTTGAATAGCTCAGCTGGAATACTGTCACCTCCACTAGCTTTGTTGTTGCTCAGCTTTTCTAAGGCCCACTTCACTTCACATTCTAGGATGTCTGGCTCGAGGTCAGTGACCACCTCATTGTGATTATCAGGGACGTTAAGCTCATTCTTGTATAGTTCTTCTGTGTAATTTTGCCACCTCTTCTTAATCTCTTCTGCCTCTGTTAGGTCCCTGCCATTTTGGTCCTTTATCATGCCCATTTTTGCATTAAATGTTCCCTTCATTTCTCCAATTTTCTTGAAAAGATCTCTGGTCCTCCCTATTCTATTGTTTTCTTCTATTTCTTTGCACTGTTCATTTAAGAAGGCATTCTTATCTCTTCTAGCTATTCTCTGGAATTCTGCATTCAATTGGGTGTATCTTTCTTTTTCTCCCTTGCCTTTCGCTTCCCTCCTTTCCTCAGCTATTTGCAAAGCTTCCTCAGACAGCCATTTTGCTTTCTTGCATTTCTTTTTCTTTGGGATGGTTTTGGTTGCTACCTGTTGTACAATGTCACGAACCTCTGTCCATAGTTCTTCAGGCACTCTGTCTATCAGATCTAATTCCTTAAATCTATTTGTCACCTCTACTGTATATTCAACAGGGATATGATTTAATTCATACCTGACTGGCCTAGTGCTTTTCCCTACTTTCTTCAGTTTAAGCCTAAACTTTGCAAGGAGAAGCTCATGGTCTGAGCCACAGTCAGCTCCTGGTCTTGTTTTTACTGACTGTATAGAGCTTCTCCATCTTTGGCTGCAGAGCATATAGTCAATCTGATTTCTGTGTTGACCATCTGGTGATGTCCATGTGTAGAGCCGTCTCTTGGGTTGTTGGAAAAGAGTGTTTGCTATGACCATCGTATTCTCTTGACAGAATTCTATCAGCCTGTGCCCTGCTTCATTTTGCACTCCAAGGCCAAACTTGCCTGTTATTCCAGTTATCTTTTGGCTTCCTACTTTAGCATTCCAATCCCCCATGATGATAAGAACATCATTTTTTGGTGTTAGTTCTATAAGGTGCTGTAGTGCTTCATAGAACTGGTCAATTTCATCCTCTTCAGCACTGGTGGTTGGGGCATAGACTTGGACTACTGTGATATTGAATGGTTTGCCTTGGATTCGAACTGAAGACCATAGCCTTGACTATACGCACTTTTGTTGACAGGGTGATGTCTCTGCTTTTTAGTGTGCTGTCTAGATTTGCCATGGCTTTCCTCCCGAGGAGCAAGCGTCTTTTAATTTCTTGACTACAGTCCCCATCTGCAGTGATATTGGAGCCCAGGAAAATAAAATCTGTCACTACCTCCATTTCTTCCCCATCTATTTGCCAGGAATTGAGAGGGCCAGATGCCATGATCTTGGTTTTCGGTACTCTCGGAATGCAGATATTGCTCCTTTTGGTGCAAAATGTTTACTTTTTTCAGGTTGTCAGAACCTGGAGGGTAGAAAAATGGGATTATATTTTTTTTATAAAAAAAAACACCCTCTGGTTCTCTTTTCTTCTGCTGGCATTGGAGACTTCCACTCTGAAATCCTGCTGAGCATCAGCATCACTTGGAAAAGAATCCAGCCTCACACAAATGGCAGTAGCATCATGCTTCACTCTGTCAAAATCTCTTCCATCTTCTGAAAGTTGCATTAAGCTTTCTTTCTTCAACAGTATTAGTTCATGGGGCATGGAGATTGGAAATGCAAGCAAATTGACACATGTCACCATTTATTAGTCCAATTTGTTTCAAAAGTCCCAGCAGCTCCCCTGCTCTCTGCTGCACAAAGTAGGTAGTGTAGGATCTCGGTAGTGTAGGAGGCTACTCTGTTGTCACCTTAGTGACACAAATACACACTTAACTCCACCCCTGCCCCCATTTAAAATTAGAATTTTATGCTCCTTATTCTCAGTTCAAAGTGATATGGACTTATTGCTGCCACAACGGTTTGAGAAATGAATCAGGACAGGTTCACAGACTCAAACAGAGTAATTGTGTCAAGGAATGAGACAACATTTATTCTCAGCCTTGGCAACTTTAAGATATGTGGAATACAACTCCCAGAATTCCCAAGGCAGCACGCAGCCTGGCAAATTCTGGGAGCTGAAGTCCACAAATCTTAAAGTTGCTAAGGTTGAGAAACACTGATTTAGAATGCTTGAGTCAATTAACTTCATTGGGAAATATACACCTACTTTGAAGAAGCAGTTTTTGGTAGGTTGGGCTATAGTTTCTTTTTGCATGAAGATTAATTCAAAGAATGAGTTAAGCAGCTCTACTTTCTCTCTACTGCCTGTTACTTCGTTGACATCTTCTCTCTGTTGTCAACTTTTCCTTGACTTTTTTCTTGTTGCTTATATATTGAAAGAAACTTTTTATTATTATTATCCTTGACTTTTGTTGCAAGTCTTTGCAGGTTTGGGCTTTCTGCTGATATTCTATCTTAGTTATGTGTTCTTCTTTCCATTTTTTTTTGTACTTATCCTTTTTGTCTTTCCATTTATCAGAGAGATCTTTGTTCAACCATGCTGGTTTCTTCTTGGGTTTCTTGATTTTCTTTTTCAGTGGTATTGTGTTGAACCAGCTTTTATGGTCATATTTTTCCCATGCTTCTTGAGCTCTTTTCCCCTTTTGGATTTTTATCCATGAAATTTTTCTTCAGCTCTCTCAGGGTTTGTTAAAATCAGCTCTTTTAAAGTTTAAGACTTCGATTGGATCTATACTTACTCTGTTGGAATCTGCAGAATAAGGTGAATGCTAACATTCATTCATTCATCCCTGTGAATGCTAACAATGTATAAGCCATGGGGAAGTTCTTTTTCTGACATTCTCTTATTGTTAATACTGAGCTCTGAAGTTATTTTTAAATACATTGCTTTATCCCAGAAGATGACAATGGCATATCATCTCTCTATTGTGCCAGAAAAGCTACAAGCAATCCTCCCTGAAGTTAACAGAACACAGGAGACAACTCTTGCTATGAATTTTAAAAAGTGCCAAGACAGTTCCATGCATGTATCTTTTCCTGCAGAGAGAGATAATAGGAAAACAATGCCATAATTTATTATAAGTTTAATTGTGCTTTCAACCTGTACCTCCTTTTTCCCATTACAGGAGGAAGGAACGAAGCTTGATGTTACTATACCTGTGTCTCCTAACAGGCCATAATAATTAAACTAAAAATTTAAACTAAAAGATATTTTTCCGAAGATTCCATTACCTGACAATATTGATATGATTTCAAATCTTGGCCCTGCCAGTACAGCTGAGAAGAATCTTTGAAGTAGCTAATCCAAAGCTCTGATCAAAAGGACCATTCATGAATTATCACCCTCCTAACAGGTTAAAATAATGATGTCAGGGAATGCTTTGCTCATCTGAAACAAAATTTATTGGCCAAGCACTACCATCTAGCACAGGGGTGTCAAACTGCTGGCCTCTGGGCCAGATGCATCCTAGCAAAACCGCGCCCACCCCATTGCCGGCAATGGAAAAAAAGTCGTAATACATCGTGACACGTCATGTGACATTGCGAGTTTGACACCCCTGATCTAGCACAGTGTTTCTCAACTTTGGCAACCTTAAGATATGTGGGCTTCAACTCCCAGACTCCCCTGGCTGAGGAATTCTGGAAGTTGAAGTCCACATATCTTAAAGTTGATGGGGTTGAGAAACACTGATATAGCACGTTTGGATCAATGAACTTCATTCAGAAAATAAATACTTACTTCCAAGAAGCAGGTAGCCCAGCCAAAATGAAATTTTGCAAAGGAGCAATGTGTCCAGTAGCCTCTTCATGGGAAGAAATCCAGTGTAACATGTGATACTGAGAATATGTACTCTGTCAGCATTGGATAAGAACCTGGCCTTCGGTATTAATCCAATCAAACTATATAGAACCGTGGTGGCGAACCTATGCCATGTGTGCCACAGGTGGCATGCAGAGCCCTCTCTGTGGGCTTGTGCACTGTCGCCCCAGTCCTAGGCCTTCAGCTGAGTTTTATAAAACCTTTTTGCTTTAGGTCTCCACCGCCATGTGCAAAAAAAAAAGGTTCAATCAATCAATCAATCAATTTCAATGTCTCGCGGGAAATCGCAAAGTTGGAATTGATTGATTGGACTTTTTAGTTCCACCCAGTCTGCCGTTACCACCACAGTCATGCCCACCCAATGGGCCATGCCCACTCGGCACCCAATGATACATAAGTGGGGTTTGGGTTGCAGTTGGGCACTCGTCTCTAAAAGGTTTGCCATCACTGATCTAGAACCTATCTCAGATGTCTTCCCATGGGCTGAGATGAATTTATTGCCTTTGCTATTTAAATTCTGGTGATAAATTGTTACTGCTTTATCAGCAAACTGGTATGCAGTTTGGTTGCATATCTGAAAAGTATATGCAACCAAAGTAGATTTTAATGAAATATCTGAAGGGAAATTGTGGGAGAATAGCAAGTTGAACAGGAGGGTGGGGTTAAATGTGTTATCAGTTTGGAATCTTTGCATTCCCACAACAGACATAAGTCTCTTCCTCCCACCCCCATGAATTCCATTGACCCTTATTGCTAAGGTAGCTTTGACCCTTAGTTGACCAAAATCTTGTGTATAGGTAGCAAAAATTATCTTTTCTGTGCTTTGAACTCAATGAATGCTTCTGATTATTTGTGCCTGACAGAAGTATATAGAAAGGGATGTGATGGCACACCCCCAGTTGTCTTTTTTTCTTGAGGAGTTGTATTTAAGGTCCCATGATTCCTACCATGCCCACAATAAATGGTAAAAGTTTCTGATTTCTGTTGAGAACAAAATTAGAAAATTATTTAAGGCAAGTCTACAAAGTTAAAATGCTGATGAATTTATGAATTGAAGTTTTTGGTTCTTTGGGCCATAAGTAAACTCTCATAATCAAATATAAATGCCTATATTGTCAAGTGCCGGGGAAATCAGGAGATTCAGGCAGTTCAAATGAATATAAAGATTTATTACAGGCTTAAGCTGAAGGGCAATGCACAGGAGATCAGAGAGGCATTCAAGGTGGGTTGAACTTAGATCTCTTGCAGGTGCACAGGGACTCATGACTTATGACCCATTTGACCCCTCCCTTGGATTCAGCCTGGTCATCTCCTATACAATATTTGCCTATATAAATACTTTCCCCCAGTCTTAATTTCATAATTTAGGGTGTTATCATTTTAATTCAATTTAATTTTAATTCATTTTTAATTCATCTTCCAAATAAGCAGTAGTAGTGCGTCTCATCCTCCATTCTTACTCTTTTTGTGATTTGAGACTCTAAATCTGTATTTGCCGCAATAACCGAAATTTTATGGGAAATGAAATGCAGAGAGTACATACAATGTTGCAGAAGCCCTCTGCCAAGATGGAAGTGGCTTTTGGGTCAAAACAAAGAAAAACACTCAGCAACAAACTAGACAGAGGCAGCAGGCTAATATGTAGATCAAACTGATTAAATACACACAACAGTGGGATGAGAAAACTTTAATCTGAACATGTCAGAAGATTAAGTCAACAACAGGTGCCAGAAGTACAAAAATAGTTTTGTGGTTGAATGGGAAGACGCTGAAAGCTGAGAGATGGGCAAGCATTGCAAAAGGCAAGATTATTTTGTGCTGTGCCCATCATAGACACATTGGCTCATTTGCAATGCAAGAGAGACAGTCACTGAAATAAACAAACATGTTATGACTTTTTTTTTCTGCCTGGAAGACAAGCCAGGTGGTTGGATGGAATCAGATTGACAAGAAGTTTGCTTTTTATAATACATAAAGTGTATTGCTGAATTTGCAGTACATTCATGAAAGGATGGATTCTTCAGACTAATGACTTCCTCCAGGATCCTGTAGAGACCATTGCATGCTAATAATGGTGGTTACCATTCCAGTCTACACATGTATATCCAGAAAAAAAAATAACTGCAGACTATATCAAGGGCAGGAAGTCCTGGTTAGGTTTCTGCACACGGCGGTATTATCATGACATGGCTGATTACCGCCACAGGCGCTGCACACCACTTCCATCGAAGATGATGCAGAAGCTACCGAGCTAGCTACAGAGAATACACAGCCAGACAACAAGCACAGGAAACCCTATCTTGCAGAATAACAGCTACTTTATCAGGGGCATTGTGGAGAAGAGGTGGTCAAAAATGTCAAGATGGAGTTTGTAAGCATCTTGGGCGAAGCTACAGTTGTGCAATGATGGCCACCATCTTGACTTTCTGAACACTTCTGAAAGACAATCCCACAGATTTCAATCACTGCAGTGACCACTTGTTGGCTTTTGGACCCAATTCAAAGTGAGGGGTACAACTTGCAAAGCCCTACATGGCTTGCTATTAAGATACATTAAGGATCGCTTTTCTTGTGGGATCAGCTAAGGAGGATCTGCTTAAAGCATCAGGCCATGAGAGGTCAAGAAAACATGGGCCAGTAAGTAGATCTTTTTTGTGGTTTTCCACAATCCTATGAACACACACACACACACACACACACACACACACACACAGGGACACATCTGGGTCTTTTGGTCTTGGCATTCTGAAGACGACTGAACAGTTTGTTTTTTCCAATGGGGTTTTGATAACTAAATTGATGGTTACTGGGCAGCCATCTTTTAACTACATTTCAAGTTGATTTTTACAAGTTTTGAGAGGTTAGTTATGTTGAGATGATTTTATGTTTTGAGTTGTCCACTGCCCAATCTTCTCAATGGATGATTTTTTTAAAAATAAAATTGTAAAATAACTGAATGCATGAACAAGTAGTATGTTACATGTGGTATCATTAAGGCAATTCGTAATGGAAGCAGCCTGCAAAAGAGCAAGAACATCTGATGAAGAAGAGATGGAGCATAAGCAAAAGAAATACAGAATGTTAGGTGTAGCCCACCAAAATGAAGTATAACATGATTCTAATAATCCTGGGGGGTTTAGAGAACCTGAACCACTTAAAGGCTATGAAGACCTTAAACTTGGCCCAGAAAGCCCTACAAAATTTCCCAATAATTTGCATTTTTCAATAAGATGATAGGATAGGATAGGATAGGATAGGATAGGATAGGATAGGATAGGATAGGATAGGATAGGATAGGATAGGATAGGGCAGGGCAGGGCAGGGCAGGGTAATAATAGAATAGAATAGAATAGAATAGAATAGAATAGAATAGAATAGAATAGAATAGAATAGAATAGAATAGAATAGAATAGAATAGAATAACCCTAAATGCAATTAATCATTTTAATATTTAATTAAATTTAAATGTATTATGCAAAATAAACTTGGCTAATTTCAAAATAAAATTAACAGAATCTCAGAGACTCAATGAAGATGACAAAATGCTAATAGGCAGCAAAAGAAAAAAGAGTTATTCAATCCCAGGGTGATGTGATTACCATTTGTGACCTTTCCAATATGGAAAGTTAATGCAGGAAGCTGGATTCACTTAACAACCACATGATTCACTTAACATCTCCACTGATTCACTTAACAGCCATGGCAAAAAAAAGGTCACAACATTGGGCATGGCTCAGTTAGCAACCACTTTGCTTAGCAATGGAAATTCTAGTCCCAACTGTGGGTCATAAATTGAGGGCCACTATAGCATGGCTGTGTCCTAGACCTAGAGGACAGGACGCAGTACAAAGGTCTTGATAGTTTAAAGCAATGGACTGAAAATAACAGAAGGAAATTGGTCCAAATAAATGCTTCATGCTAAAACACAACTTACACACAATGTATGATGGCTTAATCTTTGTACCCGGGCCTTAGTAACAAAACTTGTGAAAACAGTCTTGGGACATAGTTGATTGAGCGGGTATGAAGACCCACCCACCCCCCACAAGAAAGATAAGTATAATTTCAAGGTGGCATCATCAGAGACAACTTCCAGATTACTAGAAGTCCTTGTTCCATTTCAGTGGAACAATCTAGAACAGCAACTTTATCTGGTCTGTCCCCACCTATCTTCTGCTTGCAGAAAGTGGAGTGACAGTGAGGATGATCAAAGAACTAGAAACGGTCCCATGAGCAGAGACTGAAAGAGCTATTTTTCTACTAGAGGGGGGGAAATCTTAAAGAAGAATATGGTAGCACTCTTCAAATACTTGAAAAGATAATGGACAGAAAAAAGGCGAAGATGGATTTTTCTTCATGATAGGGAGCAAGCTAGCTCCTGCGCGCCTATGCAAATCGGGCCTCTAGCACCATGTGGGTGTGCGTGGCCCCCTTTTTGCATGCAGGTGCATCTGCATGTGAAAATTTCCCAGCTCCAGCCTTTCCCTCTGGGCCGCCAGCATGAAAAGCTTGGTGACCTCTGGGTTAAGGCACCCGGTTAGAAACCAGGGGATTGTGAGTTCTAGTCGCACCTTGGACCAGAAGCCAGCTAAGTGATCTTGGGCCAGTCCCACACTCTCAGCCCTAGGAAGGAGGCAAGGGCAAACCACTTCCAGAAAAAAAAAAAAACTTTGCCAGGAAAACGGCATGAATTTGACCTGGCTACAGAAATGTTGTAGCTTTTTAAATATAAGGTTATTTACATTTGATATCTTATGGACTTTTAAATGTAAATTAAGAGACCATTTAATAAACACTGATTTTTAGTGTGTAGATCGTATTTTAAGATATTATATAGATGATGCTATTTCTTTAAACCTAGAGAGAAGAATTTTATTCTGTTTGTTTATAAAATTTATTGGCTGTCCATCTTACCTCAGGGTAATTCTGGGTGGCTTACAATCATAAAACTGTACAGAGATGAAAACATAAATAAAATAAAATATAGAAGGTAGTTTTATTGTATATATATACAGTACAGTCATGGCCGAAATTGTTGGCACCCCAGAAATTTTTCCAGAAAATCAAGTATTTCTCACAGAAAAGTATTGCAGGAACACATGTTTTGCTATACACAGGTTTATTCCCTTTGTGCGTATTGGAACACAACAAAAAAGGGAGGAAAAAAAGCAAATTGGACATAATGTCAAACAAAACTCCAAAAATGGGCCGGACAAAATTATTGGCACCCTTAACTTAATATTTAGTTGCACACCCTTTGGAAAAAATAACTGAAATCAGTCGCTTCCTATAACCATCAATAAGCTTCTTACACCTCTCACCCAGACTTTTGGACCACTCTTCCTTTGCAAACTGCTCTAGGTCTCTCTTATTGGAAGGGCGCCTTTTCCCAACAGCAATTTTAAGATCTCTCCACAGGTGTTCAATGGGATTCAGATCTGGACTCATTGCTGGCCACTTCAGAACTCTCCAGCGCTTTCTTGCCATCCATTTCTGGGTGCTTTGTGACGTATGTTTGGGGTCATTGTTCTGCTGGAAGACCCAAGATCTCGGACGCAAACCCAGCTTTCTGACACTGGGCTCTACAGTGTGACCCAAAATCCTTTGGTAATCCTCAGATTTCATGAAGCCTTGCACACATTCAAGGCACCTAGTGCCAGAGGCAGCAAAACAACCCCAAAACATCGTTGAACCTCCACCACATTTCACTGTAGGTACTGTGTTCTTTTCTTTGTAGGCCTCATTTCGTTTTTGGTAAACAGGAGAATGATGTGCTTTACCAAAAAGCTCTATCTTGGTCTCATCTGTCCACGAGATGTTTTCCCAGAAGGATTTTGGCTTACTCAAGTACATTTTTGCAAACTGTAATCTTGCTTTTTTATGTCTCTGTGTCACCAGTGGGGTCCTCCTGGGTCTCCTGCCATAGCGTTTCATTTCATTTAAATGTTGACGGATAGTTTGCGCTGACACTGATGCTCCCTGAGCCTGCAGGACAGCTTGCATTCCTTTGGAACTTGTTTGGGGCTGCTTATCCACCATCCGGACTATCCTGCGTTGCAACCTTTCATCAATTTTTCTCTTCTGTCCACGACCAGGAAGATTTGCTACAGTGCCATGGGTTGCAAACTTCTTGATAATGTTGCACACTGTGTACAAAGGCAAATCTAGATCTCTGGAGATGGACTTGTAACCTTGAGATTGTTGATATTTGTCCACAATTTTGGTTCTCAAGTCCTCAGACAGTTCTCTTCTCCTCTTTCTGTTGTCCATGCTTAGCGTGGCACACACAGACACACAATGCAAAGACTAAGTGAACTTCTCTCCTTTTTATCTGCTTTCAGGTGTGATTTTTATATTGCCCACAACAGTTACTTGCCCCAGGTGAGTTTAAAGGAGCATCACATGCTTGAAACAATCTTGTTTACCCACAATTTTGAAAGGGTGCCAATAATTTTATCCGGCCCATTTTTGGAGTTTTGTTTGACATTATGTCCAATTTGCTTTTTTTCCTCCCTTTTTTTGTTGTGTTCCAATACACAGAAAGGGAATAAACCTGTGTATAGCAAAACATGTGTTCCTGCAATACTTTTCTGTGAGAAATACTTGATTTTCTGGAAAAATTTCTGGGGTGCCAACAATTTCGGCCATGACTGTATCTAGTAAAAAAAAAGGTGGAAGTCACTTTTGTTATGCTTGTTTGATGGACTTTTTGTCAGGTAATTGTTTTGTCATTCCCTTTCCCTTTTACGTTAGTTAATGTATGATGTCAAAATTTTGCTTATAAAATTTATTGGCTGTCCATCTTACCTCTTAACTCTAGGTGGTTTACAATCATAAAAAATAAAACTGTACAGAGATTAAAAACATAAACAATAAAAATATAAAAGAGTAGTTTCATTGTATAAAAAGGTAAAGGTTCCCCCGCACATGCATGCTAGTCGTTTCCGACTCTAGGGGCCGGTGCTCATCTCCGTTTCAAAGCCGAAGAGCCAGCGCTTGTCTGAAGACGTCTCCGTGGTCATGTGGCTGGCATGACTAGACACCAAAGGCGCACGGAACGCTGTTACCTTCCCACCGGAGTGGTCCCTATTTTTCTACTTGCATTTTTTACGTGCTTGCGAACTGCTAGGTTGGCAGAAGCTGGGACGAGTAACAGGCGCTCACTCTGCACTCGGGATTCCACCCGCCAAAATGCCGACCATCTGATCGACAAGCTCAGCATCCTAACCCACTGAGCCACCGCGTCCCTTTTTCATTGTATATATCTAGTTAAAAAAAAGGTGGAAGTCACTTTTGTTATGTTTGTTTGATGGACCTTTGTTCTGTTGTTCTTTTGTCATTCCTTTTCCCTTTTATGTTACTTAATGTATGACGTCAAAGCTTAATTAAAATGTGTATGTATATTTCTCTCTCTCTCTCTCTCTCTCTCTCTCTCTCTGTGTGTGTGTGTGTGTGTGTGTGTGTGTGTGAGAGAGAGAGAGAGAGAGAGAGAGAGAGAGAGAGAGAGAGTTACTATGAAACACATTCCATAGAAAGCAGACTCTGAAAGAGAAGGGTTTATCTGAACACCTGATTATATTTTTATTATTTTTTTTTAGAGATTTTATTAGGTTTTTTTTCCCTTACATACATATGTTTTTCAACCAGCGTGTAGTCTGGGTTCAAAAGCGCTAATACATAGTCAAGTCCTAATCTTTGGTTCTTTCCTCTAGCCATTTGTAGAATGACTCCCAGGATTGGTAGTATTCTGTTTCTTCTTTATCTTTCAATCTCATCCATTTTCTTGCCTATCTTAAGATTTGTGGGGTGCATCTCATCATCATCCAGCTAGAAAGGCAATTTATAGTTTGGGAGAAATATGTCTACAAAGATTCTCAGTCATCCAGACAGAGGTTGAGCCGTGGCAACTGGGCTACAAAGAGAAGTCCATTCGCCATGACTCAACTTCTAGATAGTGCGGATAAATGAAAAGATCACCCAGCACATCCTGATGACAACAGGTGGGGAGAGATGTGCCCCTTCCTCCCCCTTCTTTCCCAAGCCCCTTCCTGCAACCCATAAGAAAGCAAGTTTTTTTTCTCCCCGAACTTTCCTTGAAGTGACTAGCGAGGGCTCAGGCCAAGCACCTGTCTAGGGCTGACTTAAAAGGGCCATAAAAGAACAACTTCAGGATGCGAGGGATTTATCCCAAGAGCATTGCAAGCCAGGGATGGGTAGGTTTAGGTCCCGCCGCAGTTTCCACCCAGGCAAGCTGTGGAGGAAAGCGCCCCACGCAGGGTGGGGGGGGGGTCGGGGCCCGAAATGCCTCTGATCTTGCCTCTTAGCTCTTGCTCTCCTCCCAGCAATCTTTCCTTCTCAGCAGGAACCTGGAGACGACGACGGAGAAAGGGCCGGATCCTTTAGCGGAAAGTTGCAGGTCTCACTAGAAGAGTAGGCTGAAATCCCTTCGAACTTAATAACAGGATGACCGAATGACCGAATAGCAGAATGACAGGTGAGTTGGAAGGGGATCTTCTAGGTCATCTAGTCCAACCCCATCCCCCACCCCCCGCCGCCCAAGCAGGAGACCCTATACCATTTCAGACAAATGGCTGTCCAGTTTCCTCTTGAAAGCTTCCAATGATGAAGCACCCACAACGTCTGAAGGCAAGCTGTTCCACTGGTTGATTGTTCTCACTGTCAGAAAAATTTCTCCTTGTTTTTAGGTTGAATCTCTCCTTGATGAGTTTCCATCCTTTATTCCTTCTCTGGCCTTTAGGTGCTTTGGAAAATAGGTGGGTTCCCCTCCTCTCTGTGACAGCCCCATCAGATATTGGACCAGGACATGTCACCCCTGGTCCTTCTCTTCACTAGACTAGCCATGCCCAGTTCCTGTCACCGTTCTTCATACGTTTTAGCCTCCAGTTCCCTAATCATCTTTGCTGCTAACTTTGGCCTGAGCTTGAGCGAGTTCCAGCGGGGAAAAGGCTGTCCTTCTCTCCCGCCCACCCCCCGCCCCTTAAATGTTTGGCCAGCTGATCTCTTAGACTTTGGGCCTCGCTCGAGGGCCGGAGATGCTAAACCGGCGCTCTTCTCGTCCCTTTGTCCCATCCCTGGATTCCTCGCGAGCGATCCTGTTAGAAAGTGAAGCGCGCGACAGGTTCGGGGGAACCGGGGGATCCCTAAGCACTTAGTGAAGGAGAGGCAAGCATTACAGAAGGGGGTTTTAAGAAGTCGAGGAGAGGCGGGGGGGGGGGAGGGGGAGAGGCCGTATGCAAGCCATGGGAAGAGGCCAGGAGGAGGCGGGTTCCCTCTCTGCCCTGCTTGGGGGGGATGGGGGGGCTGCTGGATGATGGCAGCGAAGAGGTCCCCCTTCCCCGCCTTCTCCATCCGACGAGGGGCGAGGAGGAGGAGGAGGAGGAGGAGGAGGAGGAGGAGGAGGAGGAGGAGGAGGAGGAGGAGGAGGAGGAGGAGGAGAGACCAAGCGACCTGGCAGCAAAGGGCAGGCACACAGGCACACACTCCGCCCAATTCGGATTGGATTTGGTCAATCCAGAATAAGCGCGGGAGAGAATTGCGAGCTGGTCCAAAGGCTCATGGAAGACACCCCCCCCCCGAAGGCCCCCCGTGCGGGATCAAACCCCCTCTTTGCGCAGGTCCACAGGCAAGGAAAACTCTTTTGCTTGCTTCCCAGAGGAAGCCAAAAGGGAAGGAGGCTCCCAGCCTGCTTGCTTGCCCAAATCAATTGCGGGTCTCCCCCATCCCGGTTTTCTTTCGATCCCCTTCGTTTGTCTTCTCCTCCTCCTCCACCACCCCTCCTTTTCAGACGTCCCGGCGGCGTTCATTGACTTTATAGCCCGAATAACTCCAGCTGCGTTCAGGGGCGTTTGCTTCTCCCGCTTGGAGGTTTAGGACTTTTCTCTCTCTCTCTCTCTCTCTCTCTCTCTCTCTCTCTCTCTCTCTCTCTCTCTCTCTCTCTCTCTCTCTCTCTCTCTCTCTCTCTCTCTCTCTCTCTCTCTCCTCTCTCTCTCTCTCTCTCTCTCTCTCTCTCTCTCTCTCTCTCTCTCTCTCTCTCTCCCCCCCTACTTACTTTCTTTCCAGTCTGCTGTTGCGCCTCCCCACACCCCCGCCTCTGTTTCTCCACACACCCCCTCCCCTTCCAGTGACAAAACAGCAACCTCTGAAAGTCGCTTCTGCCAACTTCAACTCACAACCCCAACCTACAGTTTGTAAATATTCTTTGCGGGGCAGGAACCTTTACAGGAGACGTCGCCCCTTTTTTTTACCAAAATGTCGCGGGCGCTTTTTACGTGTGGGGGACGGTAGAACTCACCCCGATGAGACGGCAAAAGAACGAAAGTGTATTTCGCAAGAAAGAGACGGAGATCACCTTCAAGTCGAAGTCAACTGAGCAAATTTAATTGCGGGGTTTCCCCCCCCCCAAACCACCCCCCAGCCCAGGGTGGTTTGTTTTTAACCCCTTTCGGATACTTACGAGGATTCTCACGCGTGACACCCC